>NW_019386694.1:378732-394846 GCF_000671375.1 Centruroides sculpturatus | reverse complement strand
TACAGACCTTTGTCAATAATGGAATAATCAAAGAGAAATCTAAATACGTTCACCCAACAAATAACTACAAGGCTGACATCACTGATATTAATGCAGAACCATACCCTACTAACTTTATCTTTACGGATGGTTCCAAAAACAACAGAAATGTAGGAGCATCTTTTATTCATTTTAAACATGGCAATGCAAACTTCAAACATGAAGCCGGCTTTAAACTAGCCAGCTATTGCTCTGTTCCTGATGCCGAATTGTACGCTATATTTCAAGCTATCTCTTACATTTACACATTGAAAGACTACAAAGGACATCTACGTATATGTACGGATAGCCAAACCTCACTTCGTCGTATCAACAGTGACTATTTTGATTGCGATATGATAAATAACATCCGGAATAAGTTGAAGAATATACACAACTATAAAATCAGCTTCGCTTGGGTTAAAGGCCACAGCGGGGTGCAGGGAAATGAAGAAGCAGATAGACTAGCGAAAAAGCATGCTAATGAGAATGGTGAGATCATCTATACTGCTCTTACCAAGAAAAACATCAAGGATCTGATTCAACAAACTGCCCTTCAGCTGTGGCAAGTGGATTGGGAAAATGGTGATACAGGAAGAATCACCTTTAAATTTTTCCCATGTATTCAACAGAGCCTTGCCATGAAACATTTGAATATTGGTTACATCATGACACAGACATTCACCGGACATGGGAATCTGAAGCACTACCTTCATCGATTCGGTCTTTCCGACGAAGAAACATGCAGTTGCGATGGTGCATCGGTCCAAGATGTCGATCACTTGATTTTCTACTGCAGCAACTATAACAGAGAAAGAAGCTCTTTAATTCAACAAACATTGCAACACGGGTTCAATTGGCCATGCGAACTACACCATCTCGTAACTGAAAAAGAACTTTTTTATGAACTTCAAACTTTTATTAAGAAGACTAAAGCGCTTGAGACGAACTTTCAAAGAACACATTAGTGTTCTTGTCTCTACACCCTATATCGATCTACATGGTTTAGTTGCTCCTACATTTGTTTCTAATTATTTTTTACTAGACGGCGAAAAGCCGTATTTGTTATAACCTTTTCGATATGTACTTTAAGTTAATTTATTGTAATACTTTACTTTCGGTGATAACTGTAAGATTCAGATTTCATCAATGTATAATTTATGTTTTTTGATGGCGAGGAGCCATATTTGATTAATACATTAATTAATGTTGTCTAATTACTATTGTATTTTCGATTAGTAAATTTGATCATTCTATGTATAATCATTTTTCCTTAAAATATTTTGTTAAAAGTTTATTTATCGTCTGTATACTGACAGGTAAGAACTGTATTTGTTCAAAATATTGATTTGATTTTATGTTCTTCTGTTTTTTCGGTTAAAATTTTTCAAACTACGTGTAATCAAACTGTCTTCAATTGTACATACTTTAAATATTGCAATTATTGTCTGTATCTGATGGTCAGGAGACGTATCTGTATGTTTCATTTGATTCTTAATAAAACAGGCTAGGCGCCCATGAAACTTTCCTTTTTCATCCCCTTTCCTATCTCTCTTTACTCTTTTCCCTTCGCCTCTTTCCTTAACTATCTTTCCTCTACTCTTCTTCACACTCGGGCAATACCAATGAGTAGTCCCGAGTCTTCATCCCCTTTATGAAAATGAAAATTTATTTCTTCATTAGGGAATTTTGTACCAGTATGTTAATTAAAAATAAATAAATAAATAGGCTTTGTATTAGATGTTTATTTAATGTTATGCATTTCATACTTGCATGTTTATTCATACTTGCCTGTTTTAAACTTTGTTCCTTTTATCGGTTATAATTAGAAAACAACACATATCATAACCTATTCCAATATGCCAATCCTATATCGACGTGCTAATCCGAAAAGATATTACAAACATTTCATTATTATTCCATAAAATGATATCAATTCAGATTTTTTATTCTTTATATTTACAGCTAAAGCATAAAGTATTCCATGATCATTTCCATCATCTGTCAAAATATTGAATTAATTCAATATTACATTATATATTAAAAATAAGAAATAACTAGAAATGTAATGCACACAATATTAATTATTAATATAATTAAATACTACACACAATTTAATGTAAAAATATATTTTATTGGTTTGTGAAAATAATTTATTACAAAATTTGACGTCAATTTTTTATTTTACTTTGTAAAAATTTTTCAGCTAACTTGAAACTGGACACCCCTGGCTTATAGCTTACTTGTAAATTCAACTCTGTTCTAGCTTTTTTCGTAATTCCTTGCATAAATGTAATAGTAATGGCTCCGATAGAAAACAAAGTTCTTTAAAATGCGGATCATTCAGCCGAAAAGCATTATCTCGAAGACGAGAAACCGAAATTCATGACGTCTAATGCTAATTTTCTCTCCCTTAAAATCGAGAATGATCGATAACAAAAGCTTAGTTATCGCACGTGACTGTCAGATTCGAAAATAAAACGTACGACTTAGCATTTTCACAGCTGATTAAACGCCAATACCGTGGTTTCGATAAAAACTAGTTTTTTTTTATCGTATTCGTTAACTTAACGATACAACTCATAATAGATCCCAGAAGTGAAAACCAGTCCGGTATCAAAAGCAAAGGAATATTGAGGATGTTGCATTTGAGATGCTGGTTGCATCTCAGGTGGTCGATGAAAGTTTCTTATTATTTTACTACTTACATTTCTTTTAGTTACAGATGTATGCTGCTGACATAAGTTATTTCATTGACATTAGTTAAAACTAACTGTCGAGTCTCTTGTAATGAAAAATCAGAATTTGCTAAATATGCAAGATTTGATCTTGCAAATAACTGCAGTGCTTTGCCGTGGTCTCATGTTTTTCACTAAGTAATGTCTGCTACACATTCAGATAATTTTTATTTAATAATTATTTAATCTTAATATGCAGTGAGTTCTATTTTTTCCTTCAGTTAACAAAATGGCGATCAAATTCGAACCTTTCTTCAAAAGATAAAACATTTAAACAAATGAACTTCCAAACTCTAATATTTCGTTTTAAATTTTAAATGTACAACTAACTAATAAAATTTCAAAGCCGTATTTGTGACAAGACTATGTCTCGGAGACTCATTGCTAAGTTAGATCACTTTGACGCTTACGCTCACGCTCACGCTAATTAAAAATGAAATTTAATTACTTTTTTAACCCCTTTTGAGCCCGCCATTTTTATAGAATTTTAATTAAGAAAAAAAAAATACTTAAGACTGAAAAAAACCGAAAGAAATGCATTAATTTTAAAGAAAAAGCTTCAAACTTTATTTTCCATTGTCTCGCCTCTCTGCCAAATTTGACACCGATCAGTCATGGTGTTTACAGCTGGATGACCTAGAGAACAGCTAGTGTTGGATTTCCCTGGTCATTTTCATAGACGTCTCAGGAGGAGAAGGGTTTAGAATCGAGTGATCAGCGATGAAAAATATTCATATTTGCATGACAAACGATAATACAGCTGAGCATTATCGATATAAATAACACCGAAGAATATATGTTAGTTGTTTTGCATCAGAAAACGAAACTGCCTGCAACAGATGATAAAGTGAATCATTCGATAAACCAGAGAAAAATTCACCAGTTGTAATTCCAATATTTCGAGGATTGATAATTGTTTTAAAACAAGAAATCAAGTAAAATCACGCATAATGCATAAAATCTTGAAGTTTGAAAACTTTAAAAGTTTACAAACTCAATTAGTTGATAAACTTTAACTTACAATATAACTCATTGTGAATGGTTACAGTAAATAATATAAGAACAAAATTTTAGTTTTTTCTTAATTTTCATTGTGCTTGGGCCTTTATTCTCTATCGTTAATCTTAGAGCGATACATACACCATTGTTTTAATTGTTAACGGAACCACAAGTAAATGTAAGACATGCAAATGAATGTTATTTATATAAAAAATTCATAATTTTATTGATTTTAAATATGGCTCTTATAACATAATCTAACATATAATATATTTTATATGATTGAACTTTGACATTTTAAAAATATACATACTACAGTACGTACATATTAAAGAAGCCGCAGTTTATTAAAAATTCTTATAGTTAAAGTGATAATAATCATTAAACAAATTATTAAATAATCTCATTTACTGTTGTGATAAGGCCGTATGTATATTTACGTGTCTTGTTGATTTTCAATAACTATTAAATAGCATTAAGATATTAAAAGCGAAAAGCGATATATTATTTTACTAAATATATTTATTTCAGAATTAAAATTTATAAAAAAAAAAAAACATATTAATTTTTAGGTTTTAAAGCTGTTCTGAGGTTCAGAAGTCCTGAAAATACAGAATGAAGAGATCTCGCCATCTGAAAAATTTCAAAAAATTATATATATAAATATAAGATTTCCACAATTAATATTATAAAATGCAGTTAAAAATACTTTAATCGGAAACATCTTGGTAACGTTGAAGTAATTATTCATGGATAAACATAGAGACACTTTACCAAATCTCTTCATAAAATTCAACATCTGCACAATAATTGATTCTTATTACTTTATTTAAATTTTACACAAAATTAACATTTATTTATATAAAAAGAACAAATTTAAAAAAATTAAATTTAATTAAAATGCTTCACCTTTAATTTCTGTTCTAAACTGAAATTGCAATCAGCAAATCTTCTTATATCTTGAAAGGATGTTTGCATCTGAAAAAGAAAAACAAAGCGAAACATTTGATAAAATCCATAAACGAACTTATTTTCATTTTAATAAAATTCTTACTTTCGATGTAAAAACAGCCATCAAAAATCCAAATAAGATACATACAATAGTTATTACAGCACAAATCATTAAAATAAAGAGTTTCAATGCGAATTTAACTTTCGAGAATATGGCAATAAAATAAAGTAAACACGTTTCTGTTAATAAAGCAGCGTAGAAAATCGTTAATACATAATTGAATGGTCCGTTGAGTTGATTGGTGAATGACCAAATTTCATGGTGCTGTGCCATTATTTCTTCCAATTCCAATTTTAAATTTGCGTTACCTTTTGTTAACATGTACAGTTTTTTTTATACGTTCTGGAATGCCGACGTTAACGTAACAATAATCAAGACAATAAAGAAACTGAAGTATGTTAACCCTCCAGTCATTACAGTCATCCATATTCCAACTTCAACGCTACAAATAAATCAAAAATAAGTAAAATCTCTTTAGAAGTTTGTGCAAATAATTTTTGTTTTCTATGACGCATGAACAGGGATTGAAGAAATTCCGTCCGTATATCATTGACATTGAGGTAATTGGTGACAGAAAACATTTTAGACATATTTCATGTTTAAAACTTACAATAGTAGAGCTAATGCTCGATGAGGTTCGTATCATGTCTTCTTGGATAATTGTGATAATCTTTGATGTAAGAACAGTCTGCGTTGTATTTAAAACGGAAAATTACCGCAGAGAAAAGTTGTCTGCTTTATGCAATCAGTTGAAGTGCTGTGCAGCTTCTAGGATAAGTATAGATGTTTCTCCCTTAGATAAGCATAATTACGAAAACTAAGAATACCTTTAATGGAAATTAGAAATGCCATAAATTATTGTTCCATTAAAAGTTAAATACGGTAAGCAATAAAGAAGAATGGCATGTAATTTTAATAGGTTTATAAAATTCAATCGATTTGTTTTCTTTCTAAATTGATGCATCCAATTATATTGGGAAGTAATTCTTATATGTTTAACATACATAATGCATTTATGTTTAACATACATATCGCAAATGCAATATTACATATACATTTAATTTATGTTTTTCGGGAAGGTTTAGGCTACTCACTTTGAGCAAATATTGGCTATAGAATAAGCGTTGTATCGATTTCGGATCGGTGATCGTCTTTACGTTGATGTGACGTCAGTTACCAGGTGACGTTCATGCTTGAAGTAAAAATATTACTTAAGCTGCATTTTGAAATATTTTAGAAAATGGCATATTTTAACTTTATTCATCAAATTTAGAATATAAACTTTAAAAAAAGAAATTTGAAACGCTTCACTTTTATAACAAACAGAATGGAGTCTAAAAGTGATTGAAGTTTGGTTGTTTTTTAAAAGATTTGAATTTTTTTATCTATAATTTCGTGATATTATATTTACTTGTTAATAAAACTGCGCTATTGAAAAATTAATTTTACAATCAAATATTAAAACATTGCAAAATCGGAAACGTCTTGTCACCCTACCTACCTAAGGTTGAAACATTAAATTCACATTTAATTTCAACTGGGAGTATGGTCATTTATTTGCATCTGGAAATATTCATATACATTTTTAGACATGTGCGTATGAAAATGGCTAGGAAAGTTTTAGATTTAAATGTGATAAATAACTAGCCAAGTATTAGAGTTGTGATATGAAATATATTGTGACTCTGCTCAGCCAACTGGTACTACAAAGTAAAAAGAGATTAAGATACAGTTCGTTTATACTCTGTAGTGACATTTGAGTAGCAAAGTCAATACTTAGAGTTTGATTATATATGACGCAAAAATTCGCCATTGTTTTCTTTAAAAAACTTCCTATGTTGAGGGGAAACAGGTCCTTTCTAAACTATCAGTTCTAATAACCTTTTATTAATCATTCGTGACCAGTTAAAACGATTCCTTTTATATATATCACGTTCGGTTGCCACAGCTCGATTCAGGCACTGATGATTCTGGACACAATTTTAAACGAATTCCAGACGTGCCATTTGACTTTTCACCTTCCATTTCGTCATTAAATATATAACAACTTCCGGTTCGGACCGAAGGTCAAGTTATTTTAATTNTGTCACCCTACCTACCTAAGGTTGAAACATTAAATTCACATTTAATTTCAACTGGGAGTATGGTCATTTATTTGCATCTGGAAATATTCACATACATTTTTAGACATGTGCGTATGAAAATGGCTAGGAAAGTTTTAGATTTAAATGTGATAAATAACTAGCCAAGTATTAGAGTTGTGATATGAAATATATTGTGACTCTGCTCAGCCAACTGGTACTACAAAGTAAAAAGAAATTAAGATACAGTTCGTTTATACTCTGTAGTGACATTTGAGGAGCAAAGTCAATACTTAGAGTTTGATTATATATGACGCAAAAATTCGCCATTGTTTTCTTTAAAAAACTTCCTATGTTGAGGGGAAACGGGTCCTTTCTAAACTAACAGTTCTAATAACCTTTTATTAATCATTCGTGACCAGTTAAAAGGATTCCTTTTATATATATCACGTTCGGTTGCCACAGCTCGATTCAGGCACTGATGATTCTGGACACAATTTTAAACGTATTCCAGACTTGCCATTTGACTTTTCACCTTCCATTTCGTCATTAAATATATAACAACTTCCGGTTCGGACCGAAGGTCAAGTTATTTTAATTCATGTTTTTCTTTATTTGTTTTCATTTGTCTTCCTTAATTGAATTATTATATCATTCGAATTTAAGTATAAAGCATTTGGCACTAGGGGAATTAAATATGCCCTTCATTTGATTGCTACAAATTTAAAAATTATAAAGTATTTTTCATTAACATAATGCTTATTACTTTCAATACAAGAAGAAAAGTGGTAAGATATTATAAAAAAGGGCGCATTTGTACATAATAATACTTTTCTGGTAAATTTTGAAAAACAGTATTGTAGAAAAATGTACAAATGCATGTTATAATATAATTTTTCATATTCCAATTAGACTGTTTTTTATGAGTTTGTTAGTTCGCCCCCGTATCAATTTTTGTATTTTTGCTCCCTAGGCACATGCTCCCCTTTCCCCTGTGTGACCCTGGAGGTTATTAACCCATCTATGTTTTAAATTAGACAAAATTAAGATTAATCTAGAACATACAATATAATTTTGTGTTTTCTGATAGGGCTGATGATACTACTTCTTTCTAACCACTCGAGTTTTCAGCACTTGTGTTGAGCATAGTTACAGGATAATTGGTTGAAACGCTGCCATTGTTCTCACCCTTCGACCCTTCGTTTTCATTGTATAGACAACTGCTCCCGATAGGGCAGGGTTCTGGTCTTCGAATAGGCTCGAGGTCTATATATATATAGGTCTGAACATGCATGACCTACTTCTAGAGCTGTCATTTTAAAACTTTTTGAGTCACATGTTTTAAACAAACTTATACTAGCAGTCAGATCTATACAACATTGAACTAATGATGCATAATACCAGTGATTTCCATTCTAAAAATATAATAATAATTTTCGATGATTATGCAACCCGAATTTTATGTAACTGTGACCGTAGGGTCGGCACCTCTTTGGCGCCCTGTCAGGATGACACCACCGAGTCTCTAGGGGACTCGGAAATCGCGACGTTAAGTCTAAAGATTCACGAGCGGTAGCGTGTGAGCGCTTGGATTCGGAGTAGAGGTGAGGAGAGAGACTAGGAAGTGACTCACTCGGACTCCATATGTTCTAACAACTAACAATTTTAATAATAAACAAAGAAAATACAGAGATATCGGGCATATTACCGGACTTAATTATACTATTCCGTTCGAGAGAGAGAGTTTACAACCGAGTCGCGGGTTGATAAATACCTTTCTTTTTCCTAGGTCGCAGATCTGTAGTATGANAGTCTAAAAGTGATTGAAGTTTGGTTGTTTTTTAAAAGATTTGAATTTTTTTATCTATAATTTCGTGATATTATATTTACTTGTTAATAAAACTGCGCTATTGAAAAATTAATTTTACAATCAAATATTAAAACATTGCAAAATCGGAAACGTCTTGTCACCCTACCTACCTAAGGTTGAAACATTAAATTCACATTTAATTTCAACTGGGAGTATGGTCATTTATTTGCATCTGGAAATATTCATATACATTTTTAGACATGTGCGTATGAAAATGGCTAGGAAAGTTTTAGATTTAAATGTGATAAATAACTAGCCAAGTATTAGAGTTGTGATATGAAACATATTGTGACTCTGCTCAGCCAACTGGTACTACAAAGTAAAAAGAAATTAAGATACAGTTCGTTTATACTCTGTAGTGACATTTGAGGAGCAAAGTCAATACTTAGAGTTTGATTATATATGACGCAAAAATTCGCCATTGTTTTCTTTAAAAAACTTCCTATGTTGAGGGGAAACGGGTCCTTTCTAAACTAACAGTTCTAATAACCTTTTATTAATCATTCGTGACCAGTTAAAAGGATTCCTTTTATATATATCACGTTCGGTTGCCACAGCTCGATTCAGGCACTGATGATTCTGGACACAATTTTAAACGAATTCCAGACGTGCCATTTGACTTTTCACCTTCCATTTCGTCATTAAATATATAACAACTTCCGGTTCGGACCGAAGGTCAAGTTATTTTAATTCATGTTTTTCTTTATTTGTTTTCATTTGTCTTCCTTAATTGAATTATTATATCATTCGAATTTAAGTATAAAGCATTTGGCACTAGGGGAATTAAATATGCCCTTCATTTGACTGCTACAAATTTAAAAATTATAAAGTATTTTTCATTAACATAATGCTTATTACTTTCAATACAAGAAGAAAAGTGGTAAAATATTATAAAAAAGGGCGCATTTGTACATAATAATACTTTTCTGGTAAATTTTGAAAAACAGTATTGTAGAAAAATGTACAAATGCATGTTATAATATAATTTTTCATATTCCAATTAGACTGTTTTTTATGAGTTTGTTTTGCCCACGTATCAATTTTGGTATTTTTGCGCCCTAGGCACATGCTCTCCTTTCCCCTGTGTGACCCTGGAGGTTATTAACCCATCTATGTTTTAAATTAGACAAAATTAAGATTAATCTAGAACATACAATATAATTTTGTGTTTTCTGATAGGGCTGATGATACTACTTCTTTCTAACCACTCGAGTTTTCAGCACTTGTGTTGAGCATAGTTACAGGATAATTGGTTGAAACGCTGCCATTGTTCTCACCCTTCGACCCTTCGTTTTCATTGTATAGACAACTGCTCCCGATAGGGCAGGGTTCTGGTCTTCGAATAGGCTCGAGGTCTATATATATATAGGTCTGAACATGCATGACCTACTTCTAGAGCTGTTATTTTAAGGCTTTTTGAGTCGCATGTTTTAAACAAACTTATGCTAGCAGTCAGTTTTATACAACATTAAACTAATAATGCATAATACCAGTGATTTCCATTCTAAAAATATAATAATAATTTTCGATGATTATGCAACCCGAATTTTATGTAACTTTTCGATTAAATAGTTAAAAAAACAATCATTTGTATCATTTGCTATCGTGATTGAAACAAATAGGTGCTAGAGCTGTTGCAATTACGTATATAGGCACTTCCTAAAGTGGGGCAATAACATCAAAGAAAATTTATAGTATAATAAAGAATATACAATGAAATACATTAAAGTTATCTATATCTATATATATATATATATAAATGGATATGTATGTCCCTATATTTCACTTTTCCGCCAAAACTACACATCGCAGGTGAATNGCGGTAGCGTGTGAGCGCTTGGATTCGGAGTAGAGGTGAGGAGAGAGACGAGGAAGTGACTCACTCGGACTCCATATGTTCTAACAAAAATTCCATTTTAATAATAAACAAAGAAAATACAGAGATATCGGGCATATTAGCGGACTTAATTATACTATTCCGTTCGAGAGAGAGAGTTTACAACCGAGTCGCGGGTTGATAAATACCTTTCTTTTTCCTAGGTCGCAGGTCTGTAGTATGAGGACACTATGGACTCCTCTGAAATGGTCTTTCCACTAGTTCTTGTCCGTTAACTGGAACTCGGAGGTGTGGAAGCACGGAAGTGGGGTGAGATTCTTAAGGAGACACTGTGTTACTTCTGTCGAGGTGTTATTTCAGAATTTTGGTGCACGGGTTTTATCCTGGTTCACGGTTTTAATCCTGGGCACGGTTTGAATCCTGGATCACGGTGTTCTGGAATCACTGGTTTTCACGAATCACTGGATCCGAAGTCCCTCTACGGTTTGTAGAGGGACTTCGGATGACGACTGACTTCGGGGTCGTTTTTCTTTTTCCCTTTTTCATTCCTCTTGGGTTTTTTCCATGAGGTCAGGTGATGGCCTTTAACGGTCGCCCGTCCAATATGTCTTTTCCATTCAAAGTTCCTGGTGACACATCCCTGACTAACTTGATCCGACTCAACAAGGAACAAACCCCGTGGGAAATAATTTTTATGGCTTTTAGCCTAACTCGATAAAACGTTCGAATTTAACCGATTAAAGTTTCTAATAATTAAAATTTAAAATAACACTTTATTGTGGGTCTGTTCGTCCCTCACACNTGACGTGATAGATATTATTGGAATTGTTAATGATGTCGTGGATACTAGCTGAGATAGGGTGAGAAGCTTGACTATTGAGCAAGGCTATAGAGGATTGACTGTCTGAGATGATGGACACTTTAGTATTGGTATAATTTGAGTCAGACCAGGCAATGGCCATTTTGATTGCATACATTTCAGCCTGAAAGGCTGTGCAGCCGGCACCAAGCTTGAACTGCCCTGAGGCAGTCTCCACATTGTCCCGGTAGACCACATAGCTACTGCCCACATTAGAATTGGTCTTAGATCCATCTGTAAAGATTTGAATATCAGCATCATCAGGTCGCGAGAAGTTTAGTTTCTTAAGAGAAGCAGGGTGTTTAGTATCAGCGAATTGGACTGGTCGTTCTAACTCTTGACGATGTATTTGTTGATTATTAACATGGATGGTATTGCCCCACTTTAACTGCCAGATTTTTTCTTGTAGTCGGATGTAACTGTCAATAGGTGCCTTCCTCGCAAGGATTTGAAGAGAAGGGTTTGGTGTTGTGGAGTAAGCTTTGGTAATATGCATTAAGGCAGTTCTTTGTGCAGCAATAAGTTTGCGCTTGATGTGCACCTTGCAGACAGCCCACCCCCAGCTGCCGCAAGCGTACGTGACGATTGGGACAAAAATCTGGTTGTATATGGTATCCATGGCTTCTGATTTCAATCCCCAACGCTGCCTTGCAATGACAGCAAAGGTATGAAAAATCCTGCCAGTCCGTGTGGTGATATACTCAGTATGGGCATTCCAGAGCAGCCTATGATCCAGAACCACACCCAGGTACTTGATATAATTTCAATAAAGCAATCTGACAATGAGAGTGTACCTGTACCTGACATCGAAAAGAATATAACTGAGATTATGAATTACCACTTCCCTACAGACCTTCCCGAAGAAGACACAATGATACATAAGAGCATATGAAATGAAAGTGAGAACTACTCAAACGCCAGCAACGACAGGCTCTTCTCCTTCTGAGAGTTGGAGAAGGCAGTTACATCTCTCACGAACAAGAAGGCACCGGGGCTAGACAAAATTACACCGGAAATGATGAAGGAAGTTTTCAAAGCAATCCCACTATCACTTTGTTCAACACTTGTTCAACAAATGTTTGGAAACAGGCCTATTTCCTAGCAATTGGAAAGTGGGTAACATAAAGCTGATACCAAAGGAAAAGAAACCATCCAGGTTTGGCCACTACAGACCCATTAGCCTTCTCCCAGTGATGGGGAAGGTTCTCGACGGGCTGATAATAGGAAGAATCAACTGGTCACTTACCATAGTAATCAGATGAGCCCGAATCAATATGGATTCAGGCAAGGAAAATCAACAACAGATGCAGCCATGCAGGTAAAATCCTTCATCACTAAAGCATGGGAGAAAAACAACCACGCAATCTTAGTCAGCATCGACTTTCATCAGGCTTTCGACCACCTATGGTGGCCAAGCATCCTTAATAGATTGAAAGACATTAGTTGCCCCCTGAATATTTATAAAATTACCAAAAGCTACTTGAGTAATAGGAAGGCAGTGTTTCACACAGGCAATATAAACATCAAGAAACAAATAAACAGAGGGTGTCCACAAGGTTCTAGATGTGGACCTGGATTGTGAAACCTGGTTTTTGACAGTCTCCTTAACTCGTTTAACATCACCGAGGAAGCAACTATCCAGGCATTCGCTGACGATTTATTGTTGATGGTAGCACACAGGAATTGTGACAAGCTGGCAGAGCATACAAACAACCACCTAAGGTATATTTATGAGTGGAGCAACAGAAACAAGCTGCCGATAAACTTCGAAAAATGCCGGGCCCTAGTATGCACTAGACCAGGGGTGGCCAAAACGTGGCGCATGCGCCAAACTTGGCGCATTGGACGACTACAAGTGGCGCTTCAGTCGGTTCCGAGCAACATTGCCAGATTTGGCTTCATTGCAATTATGAATATTACATAGGAAATTAATTTTTTACAGTGTGTCTTGGCAAGTGTATTTCTTACACAATTCGGTGCAATCGAGCTGTTGACCTTTTTTATTTTTTTTGCTTGTACGTTACACGATGCATTCGATACACCACTGATGTCATATAGAACTATTTTATACGGGTGGCAATTTTATATTCTGTGGCAAATCTGAATTTTCGTCTTATAAGTTGAAATACCTAAGTAAGGGGTGGCCGAAATTTTTCTCCGCCCCGGGCTGCTAACACTCACGATACGCCACTGCGCATGTGAACTCGTCTATCAAAAAATTGGCGCATGGTATGCAAAAGTTTGGCCACCCCTGCACTAGACGGAACAAACGCAGTAGGTTGCAACGGGCACCCGGCATATATATAGGGAACAACAAGATAAAAGTCGAGAGGGAATTGAAATACCTAGGAATATATTTTGATGAGAAACTAAACTGGCAGCACCACATTAAGATGCTCTGCCAAGAGAGCAAATGTCTTAGAGAGCAAATGTCTTAAAATGGATTACTGGCAAAGATTGAGGCCTAAATTTTAGGAACAGGAAAACCATCTATAAAGCTGCTATGAAGCCTGCCCTGCTATATGCTGTTCCGGTATGGCATGAGGCTTTAAATAAAACTAACGTAAGGCGCCAGCTCCTCTCCGTACAACGACGATACGCCATTCAGATCTGCAAGTCATATCGGACTGCGCCTACTAATGCCCTACTGGTATTGGCCTGAATTACCCCCATACATATACAGGCCAGAAGCATTGCCTGGAGATGGCTCATCACTAGAGGCATCAACATCTTCGAGACCAACAAGACTACTAACAATAGCAATAACGAGGACAAAACTAAGGAAATATCAGACATCATGAATAAAGTTCAGACACACGGACTGGACAGCACAACCAGGATTAATGTATGTCATAACCACCCATATGATGAGCAAGCGTATGCAGTCAGCCTCACCTTCGAACACTATAATAACAATGGGGCTGCTTGGGAAATCTACACCGATGGATCAGGAAGTGATAAGGGCACAGGAGCTGGGTTTGTAATCATGAACAGAGAAGGCAAAACGAAGTTTCAGGTCTACCTCAAGATGGCCCCCCACTGCTCGAACATACAAGCAGAGCAATGGGCAATCTACAAGGCAATAGAACATTCTTCTGTAAAAGTTCGTCCGATGGAGAATTACTTTTAATAAAATAAAAGACAAAACTGTCCAAAAAGGATCACCATTTATTACTTGTGTTCCAAGACTAAAACATTTTCGGCGACTGACCTTCCTTTTTAGGCTACTTGTCGCCGTAAAGTTCACAAAAAGTCCTTTTAAAAACACAAAAATCCAATTAAAATTTTTTATAAAATTTCTGAAAAAGGAACTGGTGACATGCAGTTGTCTTGCTTCCATCATACCTTCTCTTGAGGTTTTTCTTCTTCTTTTATCTACTATAGATTAGCGCTGGAAAATGTAGATTTTTAGAGAAGTTGCCCCCTGGTGACGATATATTGTAAAAATTTCTTCTGTAAAAGTTCGTCCGATGGAGAATTACTTTTAATAAAATAAAATAAAAGACAAAACTGTCCAAAAAGGATCACCATTTATTACTTGTGTTCCAAGACTAAAACATTTTCGGCGACTGACCTTCCTTTTTAGGCTACTTGTCGCCGTAAAGTTCACAAAAAGTCCTTTTAAAAACACAAAAATCCAATTAAAATTTTTTATAAAATTTCTGAAAAAGGAACTGGTGACATGCAGTTGTCTTGCTTCCATCATACCTTCTTTTGGGGTTTTTCTTCTTCTTTTATCTACTAAAGAGTAGCGCTGGAAAATGTAGATTTTTAGAGAAGTTGCCCCCTGGTGACGATATATGTAGAAATTTCTTCTGTAAAAGTTCGTCCGATGGAGAATTACTTTTAATAAAATAAAAGACAAAACTGTTTGACTTTTGGAATTTCATTTTAAATCTGTAGGAAAAGTTCCGATTTAGATTTATTAATTATTTAGGTTGTCTTTTTTTGTTTGTTAAATACTGACATATTTTGAAGTACATTAATACAAGTCTACTATCAATATTTAAAAAGCCATGAGAATTAGATGAGTTGTGATGACCTCGCACGTGATCGAAGTTGCTAACCTTAAACTTACTAGTTCTGTGCGCAGGGGCGCCGCTGGCTGTTTGAACGCCCGTGTGCAATATCGATTATGCCGCCCCCTGTTTAACTACGACTACCTACGCTGAGCTTGCCAGTAAGGCTCTTTAGTGTTGTCTCATAAGGGTGTGAAAAAAAGAAAAGAAATACTTTATAAAGAAAAACTATTTATTATTACTAAGTTATTTTTGTTTACTTAAGTGTAAAACCATATAAATATTTATTTACAGAAATTTAACTCTTCTTGCCTTTATGTTTGCGAAATCTGCTATCAATTTTCTTGTATCCAAGCTGTCTAAGATTTCGTGTTCAATTGAAACTATAGCTAAATTACTTAGTTCTTTGCTGGTACATTGTTGATCTTAAATAGTTTTTTATAATTTTTAACTTTGAAAAGGACCTTTCACCAAATGCAACTGAAACCGGCAATGTAAGTAATATTCTTAGTGCTATTGCTGTGTTAGGAAATGTTGATATTAAGTCATTAGTAAAAAGATATTGTAATAGGGTTTGTGGATCATTAGACTGGTTTTCTGGAAAATGCAACTTTAAAGTATTGATTTCATTAAACAAATCAATACCGTCAATGTCTGTTTCACTACTTGAATCGTCTTTAA
>NW_019386694.1:330961-377028 GCF_000671375.1 Centruroides sculpturatus | reverse complement strand
TTTTTTTTTGCATGTACGATCGTACACGTATCAAATAGAGCTAAGTTATCTGTACCTGTTCTTTCTTAATTTAGGTTACTTACGTTACTCCTACGCAAGTCCCTAGTCCCTAACTGTAACTGATTTAGAACCGGCATGCACGTTATTCTTCGCATTGTAAAATGACATTGCGCATGCATCAGGAACTTCTGTTCGAACAAACCTAGTTTTGTTTTTTTTTCTTTAATTGTTTGAGTTTATCTTGATTGAACATCGATGTTCCAATGGGCATCGATCGAACATCGATGTGAAATCCGACATCGAAATTTAGCATCGATGCTTAGGCAAACATCGATGTTTGACATCGATGTTAAAATTATAGACATCGCACAGGACTGACTTACACACTGACATGGATCTAATAATACTGTACAGTACACGATACACACACATATATGTTGGAAAAATAAGTTCAAAAACAAAGATGTTGAGAACCTTTTAGTTTCTTTTCGGAGAAGGTGGAAAAAGATGCAAGGAACCTCATATTGTTATTTGACGTTAAGAATTGAAATTAATTATGATATCAATATTTTAATACTGAATAAATTTATTAATGTCTAACCACAATATTGAAAATATTATGAATTATATATTTTTTCAGATTATCTTCTCATCAAAAAATATAATGACATTTTTATTAACGAAAAATATATTTTTAATTCCACTGTAAATTTATTTACTAAAATATTTATATATATAATTACATGTCCTGACTGACTGACTGATTCATCATCGCCCAGAGCAACCAGCTGTACCTAAAGTTGTGATATTTGGTGCCCAGTTAGGGTACGTAATGAAAACGCACACTTAGAAGGGATTTTTGAAAATTTCTCCCGCAGGGAGAGAGGATTAATCTTCCGTAGACCTGGTGAATAAAATAGTGCTGTGAGCCTGGTGAGGTCTAGAAGACTCCTAAATAAAGAACTACATTTGATGGAGTGTAAAAGAAATATGAATTTTATGTTAGTATCTATATATATCATAGATTTTTAAAGACATGCTTGAAATAAAACAATCATTGCTTTATGTGAAATATTTATTCACACGACTACATAATAAAAAACATAAACTTTTTTTTATAACAAAACTAGAAATTTGACTGCGTTTTACTAGGGTATGCCATAAGAATGTACAGTACATTAAGAAAAAATTGTTGGAAATTCAACGTTCTCAGTGAAAACGATTAGAGAGGTAGCATTAGTCAGTATAAAATGTAAATAATAAAAAAAGTATCAATAAATAGTGGCACATATAATATACATTTTGGAAATTAATAAAGATTTTTATCATTTCCACTCTTCGGGTAACCCAAAAACAATAAATCCAAAATACTGTAAACGAATTTGAACGAATATTTGAATAAGTTCCAAATACGAAAAATCCGTAATATAATGTTCCAAACGAGTTTTATTTAGAGTTTAAAATTAATCATTTTATTCAAGTAAAGTTATGATATTTCTTGCACACGGTTAAAACGAGTAAGATCGGCTATAATGTAATAACATCAATCTTCGCTACCATTACTACTCTGCTAAAAGTAACATATTTAGCATTCTTTATCCCAGTAGAATATAAGAACAAATAGGATTAAATCTTAATATGTAATGTTAATATTAAATACAATGTCAATGAGTGCGGTATGTTATTAATTCTATTTTTTTTAATCCAAATCTGTCCCCAATAAAACAGAATACTAATATTAGAAAAATCAATGTTAAAAACTGGTACAATACCGGTGCATATACTATAATGCTAATGAAGGTTCGATGTCATTTAGCAACAATATTTTTAATTTTATTTGCATTAATTTTTATTGGAGCATTTGAGATCGAAAACAGAATAATGTCTGTAGAAAACAAATTAAAACAAAAAACCTAGTTAAATATATATAAAAATATTAAATCCAATAATAGGAACAAATAATCAAATATTAATACTATAAAATTCCAAGTATATAAATTTCAGGTTTTTTTTCTGTATGGATGGATGATAGTGCGTATGTGTGTGTGTGTGTGTGTGTGTTTGTGCTGGTACGATTATATTTGCCCTCTTCTAAAATTAATAAATGTTGAACTTTTTGTCGAAAATTTTGCAGATTGATGCTGTTAAATTTCGGTGGTTAAAAGTCGAACGGATGGGGAGATAAATGAAGGTCGTGTGAGAAATCTTGAGTAAGGTCAGACTTCATAACGATTTTACTGCTTATTATCATCTACATTTTTTTAAATAAAATTCATCCTTATATTCAAATTTAAGCTTTTCCCATTTTATAGTAATCTATCTATACAAATAAAAATGTAAATGTTCGTTTCTTCAAAATCTTAAATCTCGGAAAGTTCTTAACCGATTGCTTTGAAATTTTGACACAACGTTGAATTAGAATACGCGCGTGTTTTTATATTATATAGATGTCGAAATTCCCCTCGCACGTGAGAAGGACAAAAATAAGGCTTACCGTAAAGAACTGGTCTTCTATTATACTACTTTAGATGCTATTTTTTTTTCCATTGCGTTTTAATAGGATACGTCAAAAGAATGTACACTAAGAATGGATTTTCGAAATTCCCTCCCACACGGAGTGTTATATATTTATAACAGATACATTTAGAGCCACAGTAATGCGTGGCCGGGTACAGCTAGTTAAAAATATGAAAAGTTTTTAAAATTATATATCATAAAAGATGGCGCCGTACACGCTGTTTTAAATGCTGCCGAGAAAATCTGAACACGATTTTCTAGTCTTGTATTTAATTTTGTTTTCTGCTAGACTTATTACACCATGGATTAGAAACAGCACAAGCTTTAGAAAATCACATTTTTATTTCCTAGATTATGCATTTCTTGTTTCTAATTGATGGTGTAATAAGACTAGCGAAAAAAAAGCCGTCATCGAGATGGTCAAATAAAATTGCCAGAAAAAGTTAAGTAGCTCGTTACTGGATGTTTTTAATTTTATGATGTATTCTATTCTAATGAACATCAAATGTATAAAATAACTAAATTATTATTAAATTTAAACAAATCGAAATTTATACAGTAAATAAATTGTGTATTCTTTTATTTTTTCTTCTACGATTTACGAAACTTTCATATTTAAGAAGTGAAATTGAACTAAGAAAGATGATATTTTATTTTTCTATTTTAATTTCGATTCTGTTTTTTCGATATGTTTCAGTTAAGAGTTGCGTGACACGAATGAAACAGAGAGAAAAAATTATTAAAAACCTCTGACATTAGTAATTATCGAAACTATAATGATTAATTTATAATAAATTCATAATCTGTAAACAAAATGATTAAAGAAACATAGACGTACCAGTTCTGATAGGTGACGAGTGCATACACACAGGCGGCCAAAAATAAAATTTTAATTTAATTATTTTTTAAAATATAGTGGACGGAAAAGTATATTGATATTTGCATGATGACTGATGATATATCGGAGCAGTTTATGGATATAAATAACACTAATCATGTTAGGTGTTTACCATCAGAAAACGAAACTGCATGGCACAGATGATGAGTGGGCGGGTTCAATCCTTGAACAGGAGATAAATTCATACATAGTAATTCTAATATTTTGACAATTGAGACTTGTTTTAAAACAAGAAATTAAGTAAAATCACGCAAAAAGCATAAAATCCTGGAGTTTGAAAAATTTACAAACTCAATTAGTTGATAAACTTTAACTTACAATACAACTCATTGTGAATGGTTACAGTAAATAATATAGGTATAAGCTTTTAGTTTTTTCTTAATTTTCATTGTGCTTGGGCCTTTATTTTTCATCGTTAATCTTAAAGCGATACATACACAATTGTTTTAATTATTAACAGAACCACGAGTAAATATAAATAAAGTAAGAGATTCAAACAAATGATATTTATATAAATATTGATAATTAAATTGGTTTTAAATATGGCTCTTATAGCATAATATAACAAATAATATATTTTAATATGAGTAAACTTTGGAATTTTTAAATATATACCTACTATAGTACGTACTGTACATGTTAAAGGAGCCACAGTTTATTGTAAATTTTTATCATCAAAGTAAATAATCATTAAACAATTTGTTAAATAATCTCATACACTTATGTGATAAGCCTGTATGTATATATATGTGTTACGTTAATTTCACATACGATTAAATAGTATTAAGATATTAAGCGCAAACAGTGATATANTAAACACTTAAATATAATTTACGTATCTATTGATAAATAATTCCAATTACTTTTAAGGAAAAATACCTTAAAGTGTAACGATATATGTAAGATAAACTACATACGAAAAAAAGCAAGGAACAAAATAGATATATACGGAAAGTTGTGGTATTTTAATGATGGAATCAATTAGCCTGTGAATTACTAGTTATTGTATTGTAGGGGTCAGGGGGCCGTAAGAAATTCGATTATGCAAGTTTAGGTTAGGGTCTTGCCACCAGGTGTATTCTGTCAGACACATCTCCGATTTATACAAAAAAAACAAATTTAAATACTTTAACCTTTAATTTCTGTAATAAACTCAGATCGCAATCGACAAATCTTCTTATATCTTGAAAGGATGTTTGCATCTGAAAAAAAAACAAAGCGAAACGTTTGATTAAATTTATAAATGAACGTATTATTTTTTTAAATAGAGTTTCTTACGTTTGACGTGAAAACAGCCATCAAGAATCCAAATAAAATACAGCCGAAAGATGTTAGAGCAAAAATTAAAAAAATAAAGGCTTTTGATGCTAATTTTACTTTCGAGAAGATGGCAATAAAATAAAGTAGACACGTTTCTGTTAATAAAGTAGCGTAGAAAATCGTTAATACGTAATTGAATGGTCCGTTGAGTTGATTGGTGTATGTCCAAATTTCATGGTGCTGTGCCATTATTTCTTGCAATTCCATTTTTAAATTTGCATGATCTTTTGTCAACATGTACAGTTCGTCTGATACGTTCTGGAATGCCATCGTTAAAGTAACAATAATCAAAATAATAAAGAAACCGAGATAGATTAACCCTCCAGTCATTACAGTCATCCATATTCCAACTTCAACGCTGCAAATAAATGCTTCCAGCTTGAATGATTCTCTTTTCTTCAAATCGTAATAAAAGAAAAATACATTTAACAGCTGAAGCCATAACGTAATAATTATTGTTATAATTATTGTAGCATTTTCTGCGTAATAAATGATAGAAAACAGCTTATTTTGGCATAAGTAATTGGAATTTCTTATTTTAATTTTTCTATTTAATTTTACTCTTTTCACAATACTGAATATTACGGCAAACGCCAAGGCAAGAATACAGACGCCCACTTTGACAAAAATGTCGTTGTCTACAATCGAGTACCAGGATATACAGGGCGTTTTACTTGACAGAAAAGGAATTATCATGCAAAAAGTAAGAAAATAATGCATCCAATACATACATTCGATCAACGATAAGTGAAATCTCTTTAGAAGTTTATGCATATAATTGTTGTTTTCTATGACGCATGAACAGGGATTGAAGAAATTCCATTCGTATATCATTGACATTGAGGTAATTGATGACAAAAAACATTTTAAACATATTTCGTGTTTAAAACTTGCAATAGTAGAGCTAATGCTCGATGAGGTTCGTGTCATGTCTTTTTGGATAATTGTAATCATCTTTGATGTAAGAACAGTCTGCGGTTATTTAAAACGGAAAATTACGGCGGAGAAGAGTTGTCTGCTTTATGCAATCAGTTGAAGTGCCATGCAGCTTCTAGGATAAGTATAGATGTTTCTCCCTTACATTAGCATAATTACAAAAACTAACAATACCTTTAATGGAAATTAGAAATGTCATAAATTATTATCCCATTAAAAGTTAAATACGGTAAGCAAAAAAAATGATAAATAGTATGGCATGTAAATTTAATAGGTTCATAAAATTCAATCGATTTGTTTGCTTTCTAAATTCATCCATCTAATGATATTAGGAAGTATTTCTTATATGTTTAACATACATATTTCATTAGTGATATATGAACTGGTGTCACGTATAGTACCGGGAATTCTTTTTATGACAAAACATTCTCTAGTGCTATAACATGGAAATTGTAAATTTTTCAGGTTTTGATCTTTTACTTTAATTTATATTACTAATATAAAAGACGTTGTCTGATTCTTATAACTTCTGCAATTTTTGTCCAATTTAGATGCAATTTAGGTGATATTTGTTTTATGTTTTTCGAAAAGTATACCGTAGGCTACTTACTTCGAGCAAATATCGGCTATATAATAAGCGTTGTATCGATTTCGGATCGGTGATCGGCTTTACGTTGATGTTACGTCAGTTATTATGTGAGGTTAATGGTTACTTAAGCTGCATTTTGAAATATTTTAGAAAATGGCATATTTCAACTTACTAAATCAAATATGGAGTTGCTTCAGGCACATATTCGGTACGAGTGACAGAGTTATGCAAATGATTAAGTGAACAAAGAAAGATATGCAACAGACACTTGTTTATTTAGTAACGATATGATTTTCGCGAAAAAACTTAATTTTAGTGTACTCTAGGTTTCATAAAAAAATGTAAATGCTAATAACGAGTAAACTCGTCATTAAGTCAGACACTACTCGACATATGACACTCGACTCCATTTGTCACTTCATCACATAGTCCAAAAACGTAAAAATTTGGGGTAATTTTTTAACAGATCACCATACTTTTCCTCTGTTATATATTACAGTACATAGACAGAAAAAATGGAATTTAATTGATTGTGTACAGCAGCACGATACATGGGTGATCTGCCAAAGGGAATCTGTCTTCCAGAAGGACATTTTATGAAAAACTGACTCCTATTTAGGTATTAATAACATGAAGAAAACGTAGAATACGCTACGTGACTAGCCCGTTAGCGAAACGCAATAACACGACTAGAATAACATCAATAAACAAATCTAATAATAGATTTATCGTGCAGTAAAAGCTATCTATACATTTCCCAAGAAACACATTAAGATCATTCAGTAGATTGCGTTTTATTTGCAAAGTACTGTACAATTGAAGGGCATTTTATTACTAAAGCTTCTGATTATAAATACTTAAAATAAATATTTTTAGTTTAAGTTGGTTAAATAAATATGATTTTAGGGTCATGATTACAGTTAGAAAGGTAACAGTAATAATTTAAAGTGTAATTCTTATTTGGAGTACTAAAAAAAAATAATCATATTTATGTCAATCTCGAGAATATTCTTAATATATTCTTTAATGTTTGTCTAATTTTTAACAAAATTACTCTGAGTATTATCATCTATCAGTGTAATATGTTTCATTGTTTTTACTTGTCTAAAAATCAAACAATTTTGATCTAGTTATATAAACATTTTTAGAAGTAAATTTAAATCATTTTAAAACACTTTTTTATTGTTGATGTGAGGAAGTTGTACTCAATAAAAATTATAATGAACTGCTTTTAGACATTGGTATAATTATATTAAATAAGAATCTGTTCATGTGGGATAGACAATAATAAGGACTTATCACGTCAATAAGAATAAACACAAACACTGAGATATCAATGTAGAACATTTAATAAAACACATGATGTGTATAATAAAAATCGATTACATCAGTATAAGTACAGTAGACCCCCCTATAACGCTTAGATACGTTCCACGTTAATCGAATTTTACGTTGTAAGAATGATTAAATACATGAGCCAATCGCAGCCCGATAGGTGTGAACTTTACGGACTAAGGCTGTTCGAAAAGTTTTCTTCTATAAAATTAACCGATTATAAAATAATTCCACTCAACATTTCCAAAACACGTATAATTTTTTGGGAATAATCTGTATAAACTATGCTATAAACAAAAAATTATAGGATTACTTACCGAGTGTGTACCGTTCGACTACGCCGTTGCTCAAAGCTTGTTTTCGTCGCGGAACAGCACACGAAACGGTGGCCGCGATTTCTGATAACGAATTTTTCGCAGAAAAATAACTTGATCTTTGGAGACATCATTAATATAAATAATTTTTATGGCCGTTGAATAAGAAGTGTTTCTTTCACAAGAAATGTATAAAATTAGTGCTGTATTAGACTTACGGTACCTAATTTACATACTGTACAGACGATAATAAACTCAACTTATTGCCTAAAATCTCCGTAGCGTGGCGCCACGCTAGACGGCGAAAATTATATATTTAATTATAATAAAGTTACAATAAGTTAATATATAATTATGTATACAGTACCTAATTTATATATAATTTATATATAATACTGTACAGATGACAGCAAACTCAATTTAGCCGCTCTGTAGCGTGGTGCAGGGCGCAGGAAAGTAGTTCGGCTGCTCATCCACTATTGGTCCACATTCTATCAATCTTGTGGAGAAACGAGTAGGCGACGACGTTTTAGGAGCTCCTTTATACATATGTTGCTACAATTTTTTCGCTACGTTATAGGAATTTCCGTTATAGGAACGCATGTTATGGGGGATCGACTGTAATTAACATATTTCAGCAAACAGCAGAAATTGTAAAAAAAAAAAAAAACTGATTTTAAGCAGTAGAAAGGTATATAATCGACTTGTAAATGAATGAAAAAAAATTATATACTACAAAATAGTTCAATTTAGTAAATTATTTGCGCACTTCCTTTACTGATAACATCGAAAATGCAATTTGGCATTCCATCAACTGTTTTTTTTATGATCGATGCCTCAAGGAAGTTCCAAGCAGTGGCAATTGCTCGTATTTAGTGTTCAACGTCGGTATACTAATGATTTTGGTCATAAGTTCGGTCAATCAAACCAAACGTCGTCTAACGTTTGGCTTGATTGTCTAACGGATGCAACCAAAAGAACAAACTGGTCAATTCGTTCATTTTCGTATCTCGTGATACATGTATAGATGCGTTGTCCTGTTGAAAAATAAGAGGAATTCTTCTGAATCTATGCTTGTATGACAGCAATTTTTTCTCCAGAACTTGTTGATAGTCTGCACTGTTCATGCGACAGGTAAAGAATGCCAAAACCGATTTTCTCAATGCAGAAAAAGCACCTCAAGCCATAACACTCCCACCACGAAATACCTTCGTTAAAATTACATGGACATTTTAAGTAAATCACTCCAGTAGAACGCTAAACCATCTGACCCAACCAAATTAATGTTTTTTTCGTTCGAAAAGATTATCTATGCGACAAAAAAGTTGTTCTTTTTGTTCTAGCATGATAGTTCTAAACAAAACAAAAACTTACCTTATTCCATTGATTATTCATATTTTTCAGTGCAAAATTGAGTCGGGCAGGTTTGCGCTCAGGATTAAGAGCAGGGTACTTTTTATTCGAGACCAAATAATGTCGTTGTTGCCGTGTAAAATCCTTCATAATGTTTTTGTGATGTACTTGGAATACCCAAATCGTCGCAAATTTTACTCGTAGACGCAGCGGAATTGGAAGCGGGATTAATCGTTCATCTGCGGTCTTGCAGAGTAAGCTTTGAAGGACATCCACTTCTAAGCTTTGGTCTATAATATTCAGGATTTGAAAAAATAATGCTAAACGACCTTTTTCGAACATTTGATCCTGTTTGCTACTGCCTGGTGACTTAAACCAGTGCTTCTGAAAGCTACAATTTGTTTTTTCTTAATGTCTGTTAGGTGGGCACCATGAGGCATGATGAAAAAAAACTTTTACACTTCAAACTTGTGAGAAAAATGGCGGTTCTATAGTTATGTGGCAGTACATAATTTGACTTCCTCGCTATTTTGCAGTCAGCCACGAATTAGCTTTTTAAAATTAGGTTTATAAAAGTTAGGTGCTGAATTACACGTAAAAAAATCTATTTCTATCTATTATGTTGTAACCATAAAAGACCAATTTTTTGAGTGGTTCTATACATTTGTGGAGCACCTTAATAAGCTTTTTATATTTTATACCAACCTAAGATGAACTACTTCCAACAGTCCGAAATGCATTTTGGTTATTTATGTTAATTACTTATACTCCTGTAATCGATTTTTACTGTACACCCCTTTTGTTTTATTAAATGTACTACATTAATACCTTAGTGTTTGTGCTTATCATCACTGATGTGATAAGTTATTATTATTATCTACACCACATTAGTAGTTATATAATTATAAAAATTAGCTTTATCTTCGGCACTTTGAGTCTTTCTCTTCCATTTCGTCCTGTTCAAAGCTACTTCCGCAGAGACATCGTATCCCGCCATATTATGTTTAAGGGTCTTATTCCAAGTACAGTATTACTAATTCTGTCACTTTTTGGCCCTTCCATTCAAATTTCTAGCATTCTTCTTACTGCAGCTGTTTCTGATTGGCTTTGCAGATGCCGAAACCACCTTGTTCGAATTTCCATCAAATTTTCTTTTATCTTTGTGATGCTTACGCTTCTCTTGGTGTAAGTGCAAACACTTACACCAAGAAAGAAGATTTAATATTTATTATAATAATAATTAACGCTTCTAGCCTACGACTTTAATTTAGATTGAATTAGTTATCCTAATAAATAGGGTTGTAATAAATTGAAGGGCTTATTACATCAGGGCTGACTAGAATAAATAGACTAGATTTTACAAAAAATAGCCTTTAATATCTCCAATGAAATTTTGGTAAAAATGCATTTTGAGTACAAAGAACCCTCATCAGCTTACATACATTACAACACCGGCATACATTAATACAGTCATGAATACAAACATACATACATTAATAATTAGGAAATATATGACCTTTTTCTTTTAGTTTACTACTTGTGTTATTATTGTATTAAGCTATGTTGCTGTTGTAGCTGTTGTAAGTCCTATTTATTAGGATAACTAATTCAATCTAATATTTATTATATAACTTGTTTTTTTTATTGTAACATCGGTATTTCGTAATACAGTAGAGCCTCGATTATCCGACTCAATTGCGGACTGGGGTTGGTCGGATAATTGAAAAGTCAGATAACCAAAAAGTATGAAAAAATCCATTATTAGTGTAGTATATTATTATATCCCATGTAATTAGTATATTAGTATATCGCTATTAATCTACTTCGCGTTGAATTTTCATCGATGTTAAGCCTAACAAAATTTTTTTAAAATAATAATCGTCGCTATTGTATCGTTAAAAATTAGAAAATTAAGCCTCGTTTAAATACTGGATCCCTTTCATGG
The DNA here is from genome assembly GCF_000671375.1 of Centruroides sculpturatus. Classification (NCBI taxonomy): domain Eukaryota; kingdom Metazoa; phylum Arthropoda; class Arachnida; order Scorpiones; family Buthidae; genus Centruroides; species Centruroides sculpturatus. The sequence continues at coordinate 365,821 of NW_019386694.1, read as the reverse complement.
TCGAATGAGTGTTGTCAGCTAAAACACTTAAAAATAATATTAAAGTAGTCAAGACATAGCCAAATATTGTAGCGCCACATCACTAGCGGACATTTGAAATTTGCCGACTAGGACGGTCGGTTAACCGAGGTGTCGGTTAATCAGGGGTCGGATAATCGAGGTTCTACTGTATTATTGTTTTTCTACTCATTGCCGGATAGTTCCTATCAGGCATAAACTTTGTGTATTTCTTAGTTCAATTGAATTGAATTAAAATTGAATTTTTTCTTACCTTATGTTTCCATGTAACATCACTCATTTCTCTCAGCATCTGTATTTCTGCAATATGCATTCTCTGTACCTGCACTTTCTTCACAGCCCAGCGCTTAGAATCGTACAACATTGCAGGCCTATTAACGATTTCATAATTTTTTTTTATTTTAAATGCTTTCTTTTGTCACAGTGTACTTCACTAGCCCTAACCATTTAGTCCAACTAGTACTTTATCTACACTTTCCGAAATATTACATTAATAAATTTTGGCATTTAATTTAACTTGGCATTGTTAAACACGAATTTTTAAATGTCATTTATATTACGTGAATGTCAATTAACGCCGTTTTTTATTAACTAATTTGATTTTGATTCGACTGCAACGCGTACCGAAAAACTGAAGTTGTATCTTTCCCCCTTGCACACTAAAATGTAATTTAAATAGAAACTCCATCGATGATTTATGATGTGATGCCTAATGACGCAAAGCGATATAAGGGGTATAGGAACATAGGAAGTATAATTTAATGTAGAACGGCAGATATCGAAATCAATGTTTACTTCATGTTAAGGCAATGGGAAAATTTTGCATTGTAAAAACATTGTAAACAAATCAGTGACAATCGAAATACGACAAAATCCTTGCCAAATTATTAGACTCGCCTTTTCCATTTGAAAGACTCAAGCAAATTACTAAGAAAAGTGAATTACAAAAGCAAAGAAGTAAGTTACGTGGACTACTTAATACAAGTAAATTTTTTTGCACCTGTTAAACATTTGAAATGGTAAGTATAAAGCTTCATTACCAATTCCCTAAACCTTGTTATGTAAGAAAGAAATTTTAGTAGAGACGTGAGAATCGACTGCTTATGTAATGAGATGAGTCACTTTAATTTAGCGCCACCTCATCTAACTTGAGTTCACAAACCTTCGTTGCGGATCAGTCAGGGACGAAGTTCTCTTATCATAAAATGACTACATCCTTCAACGTCATGATCGTAATGTATTAGTATATTATGAATTATTGTTTTGCAAATTTCTTAAATTATAAATGCTAATTATGATTACGCCATTAAATATTTTATAAAAGTCATATTTTTTAAAAATATTATTAAATGAAAATTAAGCTAATAATTAAAACGCTTCTTTCTTCTATATTATAGGAGATAGTCTTTTATATCACACCAACATGTTTTTTACTACATTTGACAGAGATAACGATAAATTAGATACTACTAATTGCGCCCGAGATTACGAAGGTGCATGGTGGTATAACGAATGCCACTATTCCAATTTAAACGGATTATATTTGAATGGCAAGAACGAACTGAAAGGCAAAGGCATAGTATGGGGCAGCCGTAAAAAAATCTATTTCTATCTATTATGTTATGTTGTAACCATAAAAGACCAATTTTTTGAGTGGTTCTATACATTTGTGGAGCACCTTAATAAGCTTTTTATATTTTATACCAACCTAAGATGAACNAAGGCTCGCGCCAAATTCGTACTGCATTGAACAGACTAGTGACTGGTATAATGTTATTTTTTAATTATTGTACGATATAACGAATAAAATATCAAATCATTTATTAATATAATGGTTTACTATATCGCCCAGAAAATTGTTTTTCGCTTCCCAAAATATAAATTGTTACAAATCGCCCCCTCAACATGGAAAAACGCCCACATGGAGGCGATATCGCCCCCGTTCAGAAACACTGCTGTAGAGCGCCAGGTTTACGTTTCAATTATCAGGACCATTCGAGCACCCATATAAAACGTTAATTGATTTTTATGTATTCATTTTATAATTAAGAAAGTATTATTGAAATTAATTAAGTTTTGCAATAAATATTAATTTATTTACATCATTTAACCCCTTACGGACATTGAGATTTTTGATATTTTATAATCATTAATTTAATTAAACGAAAAAAATACTAAAAAACTGAAAAAAAACGAAACAAATGCATTTATTTTGAATAGAAGCTTCAAATTTTATTTTCCTTTGTCTCGTTTTTCTGTGAAATATAACACCGATGAGTGATTGTTTACATAGCTGGATGACCTTGAACAAAACTGTAGTTGGATTTCCCGGGACATTGTCATAGAGGCGATGGGTTTATAGTAGGGTGACTACAATTTGGCGGTATATTTTTAAATATTTTTAAAAAATTAAAATTTTTATTGCGATTTCCGACCCCCCCGGCTTAATTAAACTTATATATAATAAAATCCATTAATTAAAAAAATTAAAAAGTATTGGAGGTCGTTTTTTGACATCAGAAACCAACTTCAAATAACTTTACCGAAGGAAAATCGGTGCACTCCAACTTTAGAACGATGAATGAAATTTGATATCAAACTCCCATTAAAAAACAATTAAAAAGCAATAAAGCGTGAAGCGCGCGTCATTAAAGGTTTTTTAAAATCGCGATAAATTATTTTCGCGCGGGCAAAACATTTTGAAAAAATTTGAGGACCTAAAAAACATTAAAAAAATTCAAATAAAAATTTGAGTGGCCCAAACGCCCGCGTTTTTCGTAACGCTATGTAACTTGCCCGATATTAATAAATAAGTACAATAAATGAAGATAAATCTCCCCCATATACCAATACAATCAGATTACGCTGAAAAAACATAAAAATTAATAATAAACTAAAATATATTATAAAATAATACAAAACAAGTTTTAAACATTCCTTATAATACATCAGATACTATAGATTTTCGTTATGTTTAAATAAACACAGCCCACAATCAATGTTCCCTCTAACTTTTTTTGTAGATGAGCGGAACATATACTTCTCTGAGCAAAAAAGTTTTTGCTGAGCAGATTCTGAGAAAAAATTTTTTCTGAGTATCTGAAAAAATTGCGACGGTATCCGTACAAACCTAGTAAAAAACTCCTATAATTCGGTAAAACGTCATCGGGCAGCCAGCCGAACTACTTTCCGCCGTCCAGCGCCACGCTACGGATAATTTAAGCGGGTAAATCGAGTTTACTATCGTCTATACAGTATGTAAATTAGGTACCGTAAGTCTAATACAGTACTGTACTTTTATACATTTCTTGTGAAAGAAACATTTCTTATACAACGTTTTTCAGAGCTCGATACATATTCCTGAAATATATAAAAGGGACACGGCCGACAGTGCAGCCGATGGTAACAAATACGGGCAGAAAATCAACAATAAAAGATCTCTAAACTACATTCAATATGGACGTTCGAGTTAAAAACAAATGCGGACGCATAAATTTAAAATTTTGAATATGTCTTAAAGGTAAGTGCCAATGAGAAATTCGCTTTCGATCGAAATATTTTTATTACACCAAAAGAAAAGTAATGTTTCTTTGTTTAATTTAGTTGACTTTTTTTTTATCTTTGAACTCGTTTCAATATGAAAACACTTTTGAAAGTGGTAACTTACCAGAATAGTACACTTAATATAAATATTAAAGTAGTCATTAAACTAAACTGATTGTATCTGTAAATTTTCGTCCGATGAAGATTATTGTTTAATAAAATTGAAGAAAAAGTATACCCAAAAGATATCACCATTTATTTTCTCTGTATTCCAAGACTATACACATTTCTCGTAGACTGACGTTTCTTTGTAGCCTACTTGTCGCCAGAAGTTTCAAAAAATCCTTTTAAGAACACAAAATATATCTAAATATAATTATAAATAATTTCGAAAAAGGAACTGGCGCCATACAGAGGTATTACTTGTATCCAACCATAACTTTCATCGGACTAAAATTTACACATGAAAATTTTACATGTATTGATAGCTTTCTTAAAATCTACATTCTCCAGCGTCTGTTTTCAGTAGATAAAAACAATAACACTCATAACACCCCCGAAAAAGGTATGGATGAATGCAAGCAAGACTTCTGTACGTCGCTAGTTCCATTTTAATTAATTAAGAAATTATTTATAATTTTAATTGAATATATTTTGTGTTTTTAAAAAGTCTTTTTCGTAACTTCTAACGTCAAGTAGCCTACAAAGAAAGGTCAATCGCCAAAGAGGTGTTTAGTCTTGGAACACGTAGAAAGTAAATGGTGATTCCTTTTAGAAGGAATTTGTTTTCAGTTTTATTAAACTAATTGTAATCAAAACTCCAATTATTGTTACTGTTATATACAATTAAACAGTCACATTTAAGATTCGTTTTCGTGCGATAGGCTTATATAATAATTGTGACTTATAATGTGCAATCATTATGCCCCTTAAACGGTGATTTAAACGTTAACTTATTATTTTTATATTATTAATAACAGATGAGTCTGGGTTATTATAATAATTTTATTATTACAATTATCTATTTGTGGTCTAAATAAGCAGGTTCTATTTTTTTCGAGAAACGTTATAGTTTACTGATAATACGCGAATACATTATATTATTTTAAAATTGCGCCATATTTATGTAACACGTATTTCATTAAGTAATTCGTATAAACAGACTTTAGCTGATTTCGGTTGTATTAGGAGTTTAAATCAATATATAATTTAAACATTTAAGTGATGGAAATGTTACATTTCTTATCGAGAAACAATAAATTGTGCAGCATTATTGCTGTAGGATTTATTCTTATAATTAATATATACGAAGAATAATACAGACATAGTTTATAGACTGCCCCTAACACATTCGAAAATTATATAAATTATGTAAGCAAAGAATTATTACTATTATAGATACGTTCAGGTATGTCAGACAAGAAAACAAAACGTCAGTCTGGTGCGTTTATCGCAAGCGAAAAAATGAATATAATAAGGAAAACAGAAAATTACAAGGATCTATGCTGAAATTCGTAAAGTTGGACGATGCTGATCCGACAGCATCAACAGCACTAAGGATTGCATTTCAGATAATAATGAAGAAATGAAAGGTGAAAAATCGAATGGCAAGTCTGAAATTCGCATGAAATTGTGTCAAGAAACTCAGTGCCTGAATCGAGCTGTAATAAAGATAACTTAGATAATAAGAAATGTGCTGAATTAACGACCGAATGTCATGTAGATACAGGGGATGATTTTAACTGGCCACCAATTATTAATAATCGGTTATTAAAACTGATAGTTCAGAAAGGACCTGTATTGCCTCATCATACAAAATTTCTTAAAGAAAACAATGGCAGATTATCTGCGTCACAATATATCACAAAACTCTTAGTATTGATTCTGCTCCCCAAATGTCACTACGGAGTTTGAATAAAAAGAAACTGTATCTTAATCTCTTTGTACTCTGTAGTGCTATTTGGTGGAGCAGGGTCACAATATGCCTCATATCATGACTATAACTATTTGGCTGGTTATTTATCACACTTAAATCTAAAACTTTTATAGCAATTTTTATACACATATATCCAAAAGTGTATATAAATATATTCAAATGCATTTTCAGATAAATGACGTTACTCCCAGTTAAAATTCAGTGTGAATCTAGACTAGATGAAACAATCCAAACTTAGGTAGGGGAAACAGACGTCCCCGATTTTGCGATGTTTTTAATATTTCATTGTGGAATTAATCTTTGAACAAAACAATTTCATTAACAAGTAAATACATTACTTCAATATAAGGATCAATAAATAATTAATTTGAAACAATAACTAAAGTTTAATCACTTATAAACTACATTTTTACTCATTTGGCGACTTTCCTTTTTTTAAAGTTTAAATTCTAAATTTACTGAACGAAATTTAAATAAGCTATTCGCCAAAATATATAAAAATGCAGCTTAAGGAAAATTCCCACTTTAAGCCTGAACGTCACCTGGTAACTGACGTAACTTCAACGTAAAGGCGAACATCGATCCGAAATCGATACAACGCATTCTGTAGCCGATATTTTCTCGACGTACTTTCTGTCAAAACATGGAACAAATACAAAAAAAAGACATCTGAATTGGACAAATATTGCAGCAGTTATAAAGAATTAGACGACGTCTTTTATATTATTAATAGAAATTAATCTAAAAGATCTAAACCTCGAAAATTCACCATTTCCATGTTATAGCACTAAAGAATGCCCCATACTGTACGTGAACCAGTTCATATATCATTTATGAAATAAGAATGTTAAACATATTAGAAATACTTCGTAATATAATTAGATGCATCAATTTAGAAAGCACACAAATCCGTTGGACGTTATGAACCTATTAAAATTACAGGCCATCGTATTTAGCTTCTTTATCGATTACTGTATTTAACATTTAATGGTATAATAATTTATAAAATTTCTGATTTTCATTAAAGGTATTGCTAGTTTTCATAATTGTGCTTACATAAAAGAGAAACAGCTATACTGTACTTTATCCTTGAAGCTGCACAGTAACTTCAACTGACTGTATACAGCAGACGATTATTCTCTTCTGTAATTTTTTGTTTTAAATACAACACAGACTGTTCTTACATATAAGATGATTACAATTATCCAAGAAGACATGATACAAACTTCTTCGAGCATTAACTCTACTATTGTAAGTTTTAAACATGAAATATGTCTAAAATGTATTTTGTCACCAATTACCACAATATCAATAATATACGGATGGAATTTTTTCAATTCCTGTTCATGTGTCATACGAAAAAACAATTATTTGCACAAACTTCTATACAGATTTTATTTAGCTCTTTTCGAATGTATATACTGGATGCATTTTTTCCTTACTTTTTGCATGATAATTCCTTTTCTGTCAAGTAAAACGCCCTGTGTATCCTGGTACTCGATTGTCAACAACGACATCTTTGTCAAAGTGGGCGTCTGTATTCTTGCTTTAGCGTTTGCCGTAACATTCAGCATCGTCAAAAGAGTAAAATTAAATACAAAAATTAAAGTAAGAAATTCCTGTTATTTATGCAAAAATCAGCTGTTTTCTATCATTAAGTACACAGAAAGTGCCACAATGATTATAACAGTAATTACGACATCATGGCTTCAGTTGTTAAATGTATTTTTCTTTTATCACGATTTGAAGAAAAAAGAATTATTCAAGCTGGAAGCATTTATTTGTAGCACTGAAAATGGAATATGGATGACGGTGATGAGTGGAGGGTTTGTATACTTCGGTTTCTTTATTATCTTGATTATTGTTACTTTAACGATGGCATTCCAGAATGTATCAGATGAACTGTACGTAATGGAAAAAGATAATGCAAATTTAAAATTGGAATTGGAAGAAATAATGGCACAGCACCATGAAATTTGGACATACACCAGTCAACTCAACGGACCATTCAATTATGTATTAACAATTGCTTACGCTGCTTTATTAACAGAAACGTGTCTACTTTATTTTATTGCTATCTTCACGAAAGTGAAATTCGCATTGAAACTCTTTATTTTAATAATTTGTGCTGTAACAACTATTGTATGTATCTTATTTGGATTCCTGATGGCTGTTTTTACATCGAAAGTAAGAATTTTATTAAAATGAAAATAAGTTCCTTAATGGATTTGATCAAATATTTCGCTTTGTTTTTCTTTTTCAGATGCAAACATCCTTTCAAGATATAAGAAGATTTGCTGATTGCGATTTCAGCTTAGAACAGAAACTAAAGGTAGATTATTTTAAATTTGTTATTTTTATATAAATAAATGTTAACTTCTCTAAATTTTGATTTAATAATGACAATTAATTATTGTACAGATGCTGAATTTCATGAAGAGATTTGGTAAAGTGTCTTTGTGCTTATCCATCAATGATTACTTCAACGTTACCAAGATATTTCCGATTAAAGTATATATAAGTACATTTTATTATATTAATTATAGAAATGTTATATTGATATATTTAATATTTGAAATTTTCAGATGGCAAGATCGCTTCATTCTGTATTTTCTGGACTTCTGAATCTCAGAACAGCTTCAAAACCTAAAAATTGATATGTTTGTTTTATAAATTTTAATTCTAAAATAAATACATTTATTAATCAAATCAAAGATAACTCTGCCTAAGAGGGATGACCATTTATTTTGCATTCCGAACTATGAGAAGTAAGACGTCTGTGTGTCACCGATTTCTTTTAATTCTAATTGGAATTTTTGTGTTTTTTAAAGGAGATTTTTACCTCTGGTGTCATGAAAAGAAAAGCCTGTCTCCATGAATGTGTATGTGTACAGTCTGGAATGCAAAATAAATATACCTATATGATCCGATTTTCGCGAAATTTGATTGGTTGGCAGATTTTTATTTCATATTCGGCTGCAAATGGTACAAGTTTTTATAGTTAACATTAGAAAAAATACGATGTCTAATTTTTTAAGATATATATTTAGTTGATGTGTACTTCACCAATGAGACTGTGCCATTTCGTGCCATCTGAGTATGGCGATAAACATGACAATGGTTGGCTAAACTAACTAAACTCTTATATGGTTTTCGTTTTAATGTTTGTTATATTATATTTTTTGATTTATATAAATACAAAAATTACCTTGTGTAAGGGTTCTTTATTCGTTTACTGTACACAATTTAAAAAAATTTTTAAATATGTTCGATTGGTCACTCGGTGAGACGAAACTTTGTAAATATAAATGAAATACTATAATATAATATTATAGAAGGATTAGAAGTACAAAATAATCTAATAATCTTAACCTTTGTTAATATATTTTGCATGGGCAACGCCGGTCTAATGTGCTAGTATCTATTATTTTAAATTAAAAATAAATTAAATTTTTTAATTATTTATAAATGAATGATTGTTTATACGCAACGTTATCCTCTTCGCCTGATTCGAAGAATAAAATAGCACGTTTATCATTTGTTTATCGTACTGTGAACATTGTTCAACTCGTTATATGTTAAATGAAATGGAATGCAGCGAGTATGGTATAAAATATTGTCATAGACAAAGTTTAAATAGTACGATGTGTGATATACAGAATAAGACTTGTGTTTCTGTTCATAATTATAAATGTTCTGTTCGAAAGTATTAGTTACAGTGAAAATAAATTAAATTTATTAATAGGGATCTTGTTTATAAATAAATTTTTGAAATAAAATACTGTAACATAATCAGATAGAATGATGAATAAAATAAAACATACGTACGGGGTCTAAATTTGATATGCTTTCACTGAGAGAAGAACTATTTTTATTAGTACAGTAATTGAACGTTTTGTAATATGCTCAGGTATTGTACATATTTAAAAAAAACATTATAGTTTTAAAAAAATTACTTATAAAGTTATTACTTACATGACATACGCAACCATAATATTGTCTGCATAACATTATTTTGGAAAGGAGACTTAGGATACTTATTGAGAAAAGACAGGGTTCCAGACTCTAACCTCCTTTTACTCATAGCCAGTTATTGGCGAAGGAAATGTAAATTTTGCTAAGGGGAACTACTAGTATTTTTTTCTTAATTAAATTAATTACAACTTCAAAATTCAGTACATATTTGAAATCGAAACGCAATATTTAGTCAGGATGTCTGGTCACTTTAACTATTTTAGAACTACTTGAAGCGTTCAAAAAGCCTAACATAAAAGCTAAAAACTGATATGCAGTAAATAAATGTTCGCCGTGTTATAATCTAAAGAACACACAACATATTACATAGTTGCAGTATAATTTCTTATACGCGTATGGTTCAAGAATGACATCACAAAAACTTCACTTGATCAGAGGTTGACTGGCTGTACAATACCTTCACGCGATTGACTTTAACCAATAGGCCGCTTCATTAACTTCTCTCATCTTTTTCCAATATTTTAACATATTATACTACAATGATAATTGCTTGACCAGCAGCTGCTGATTTATATATAGAACACGAAAACAAAAAGACAAACAGAAATCCGTTATAATTTAATTTATGACGTATTTTAAACCATCTCCAAAATTGTTTCCACTTTTATTGAAATACGACATCGCGACTGGGCGATCTACGAAACGGAAGGTGCGTTTTAAAAGGAGTTTGCCAGGGGAAACATGTTCAGTGTTACTCGTGATCAGGCAACAGACTTCAATACTGACGGTTCTAGTTTTATTTATATAGATTATTTAATGTTATCTTTTTTAAAGTACTTTATACGATTTTGATCAGTATGTTCTGTCAATAAATATCCGATTTGCGAATGGAAATTAAAATACAAATACAGTCGACCCTCCTATAACACGGCAGATACGTTCCGTTTTTTTTATAAAATTGATGTTTTAGGAGATCTTGCCAGTCACAGCCTGACACGTGTGAAGTTACGGACTACGGCTGTTTGAAAAGTTTTCTTCCATAAAATTAATCGATTCTAGACTAATTCGACTCAACATTTTCAAAACACATAATTTTTTCGAAAATAATCCATACAAACTATGCTATAAACAAAAAATTGTAGGATTACTTACCGAGTGTGCATCGTTCAACGTCGCCATTGCTTAAGCTTGTTTTCGTCGCGGAGCAGCGCACCAAACTGTGGCCGCGATTTCTGATAAGTTATTTTTCAGCGATAACTTCGTTGAACTTTGGACACATCCTTAATATAAATAATTTTTATGGCCGTTGAAAAAGAAATGTTTCTTTCACAAGAAATGTATAAAATTAGTGCTGTATTAGACTTACGGTACCTAATTTACATACTGTACAGACGATAGTAAACTCAATTTACCCGCCTAAACTTTCTGTAGCGTAGCGCTGGACGGCGGAAAGTAGTTCGGCTGCTCATCCACTATTGGTCCAGATTCGACCAACCTTGTCGCGACACGAGTCGGCGACGACATTTTACGAGTCCCTTTATACGAATACTGCCGCAAATTTTTCGCTACGTTATAGGAATTTTCGTTATAGGAACCCACGATAGAAGATTCCAGAATTTTTACCGGAAGTCTGATGGCCTTTGAAGAATTTCTGGAGGAATCTGAGGAAGCCATTGAGGATTTAAAGAGATATTTCCGTAATAATCCAAAAGGGCGATTGGGTACCGAGGAACGTATTAGATTTATTACAGATAAATTTATTACCTTAGTGAAGAGCGCCAAAGAGGTAATTAGGAAAAATTTCATATCAGATTTCCTGCTTCAGAAATTTGATTTGTTGGAAACGAAAGAGGATGTCAAACAGCTGCTTGTTTCTCAGAGTGACAAAAATTTAGAGGCTATTCAGGAAGTGAAACAGACTATTTGTGACTTAGAAAAACTTCCACTTTTAGGGGTGGAAGGTTCTCAAGGGACTACTGCTCTGTCATATACAGATATTTTACAACGCGATCTTAATTCTTTGAAGAATACACAGTCTGAAAAGGAGTCCTCGTTACCAACATACACTGTTCTAGTTTACAATGATAATAAAGACAGCACATCGGAAGAGACTAAGATACTGTTCACTAATTCTTTTGATCAAAGATTGCATAAGGTGCCTGTCAAGCGTATTCGTAAGATTAACAAGGGTGGAATTGCTGTTGATTTTCCTATCAGAGAGGAGGCTGAATACTTTCAGGAACAATTAGACAAAATAGAAGGATTAAAGGCACGAAACGCAAGACGGCGTCTTCCTCTTATGAAAGTGACTTCAGTTCCGAATTCAGTTACCAAAGAGGACCTACTAGAATACCTGCTTGAACAGAATATTTTTTCACAGAAGTACACGATGGAGGAGTTTAAAAAGGTTTTAAACATTCGATTTTCAGTCAAACAGAGAAATGAAGAGTTTTTATCGTGGGTATTAGAGATGTCTCCGGAGGTTAGGGCAATGACTAAAAACAAGAATATTTTTATGTTTAGTGGAAAACGTGCAAGGTTTATGATATTTTTCCTGTACGACAGTGCTACAAATGTCTTGCTTTTGGACATTTGGCGGCAAGTTGCCCATCACCGAAGAAAGTTTGTAGCCATTGTGGTGATGACCATTTGTTTAAGACATGTACAAAGAAAAGTGAAAAGCCTAAATGTGCTAATTGTTTGAGGAGTGGCCTAGTAAACATGAACATAACACACTAAATAAGAAGTGTCCACTCTACATTAAAGCAAAAGCCTTATATATTAAGACAGCTGACTACTTACCTTAATAATTATGGAATCCTTTACAGGACACAAATTGTTTAATTCATAGTGCTACCTCTGCTCCTTAGTACAACAACTAATACAAGCAGATCATCACATCTTTATATACATTTGTGTTTGCTGACTGTAAGAAATATGTAAGCTTTATCATCTTTCTCTGCTTTTGGGTTTAAAGTGCTGGAATTGATACTTACAATTACTAGCTGTGTGGACTTTGTTTTTTATTACTTGTACGCATATTATATATGGACTCATGGGATTCTCAAATCTTTGTCTTACAAATTTTCTGCACGGGATAAATTCTGTTAAACACTTTGTCAGAATTATTGTATGTACTGCGACCTTCATTTGCGAAAATATTCCTGCAGATAAGTAATCTGTTATATGCTGCAGCAAGCTGCTGCATATTTTGTTCGGGTCTTTTATTGTCATTGTGTTTTTATTTATTTATTTATTTATTTATTTAAAATTTTTTTTTCATTTTGCTTTGTTCATTACTGCATACTGAAACTCGGTGGAACTATGTAACGGATATGTTCCTGTAATGCTCACTGCGGGGCAGGACTTTGTACCTTGTTTTAAATGTACAATTAAACTAATGAATGAATGAAGGAATAGGAACCCACGTTATAGGGGTCGACTGTAATTAATTAAACAATGTTTTTCTTTTTCATACGTGAATCTAATATTGTTTTTTAATTTAAACTATTTGCATAAATCTCGATGCTTTCAGCTGTAGTGTCATTTGAATCGTACAAGATCAATATATCATCTATATACCTAGTATAGAAAGCAATACCCTGAAACTGGAAGATTTTTTTCATCTAATGTTGCTATACAAATGTCCGCAAGCTTCGGGCCAACCACTTATCCCATTGCTATTCCGTCTCTTTGACGTTAATGTTCTGTGGAAATTTTAAAATACAGTAATTATTTTCGAAAGTAAATTGTATAAATTCTAAAATATGACTAGGTAAATTATATTTACTTAGACTTTCTGTAATAAAGTTGTAGTTTATTGATGGATTTTTTTATAGCTAAAGATACCAAACATTCTAATTTTAGAAATTGTGTTCTGATTTCAAATATGTACTAAAGATTAAAGTTGACTTATTAAAGAAAAAATAGCGAATAGTTCCACCGTGTATTTCCTCTATTCAGTCTATACGCATTTTTACAGGTTTCGGGCCTTACAACTCCTCTCTTCAGTCAACTAATTTTAAACGTACAGTGCGTAATTATTACATAACATAAATAATATTGATAGAATAAAGCAGATTCACGGATGCAAGAGGAAACTTTAATGTTTATAGTTAAATCAAAATTATGGATTTTGAATCTACTTTATTTAGCATTATGGAAACAAATAACTTGTCAATATCAAGTTACTAAATAATTTATTTGTATGGGTAAAGATTTGCAGCATAAAATAAATACTTATAGGACGAATTAATCTTTTAATGTAATTCCACGTTTTGTGGTTGTATAGATAATTATTATTATTGAATGTGTTTGGTATATTATTATTATTTTAATAGATAATTTATTAATACCGGAAAATTACTTTTACCACATAAGCGCGTTGTTCCCATTGAATGTACAGTATCTTCAGGCTTATATTTTACAACCATGACGATGTAATAGTGTTGTACTTGGTTAATGTGCTGTACTCGTCAATAAATTATAGAAATTAATTATTTTCGCTTAAGGCTCTTCTACACAATCGCTTCGGATTGTCGTTGCTCTTTAGTTATAATCCGTCAACACACACGTAATGAGTAGAAAGAAGACTATGGTATACACATGGGTACTGAGTGGTTCGTATTATTATTACGGAGTTACGAATTTAATTAATTGATTAATAACTGTTGGAGTAAGTTTGAATTGTGTTAAAGCATGTATTCACTTTTAAGAAAATGAATAACAACTTCATTTTAGATAGAGCAACGAAATGACATTTAAACGACTTTAAAAAACCTAGCAACGTCTTTTATATCAATATCATCTGTTAGAAGATTTTATTTAAAACATATTTATTAAATGCAGACAGAACATTAGTGATCCGTTTAAATTCGTCCTTCTGTTGCAGAGAAATCACCTATGACCAGAAAATATATAGTGTTTAAGTTCATTCCACAAACATTGTGGATTTGGAGGCGATTTAAACGTTGATTACATGTAAATTGTACACATCTACTTCGACTAATAAAGCCTTCTGGAAATAAGTAACCTCGCGGTAAATTGTTATCCCTATAGCAAGTTTACTGGAAACCCCTATTTGCGTGTAATTAGCTTTTACAGTTCTTCTTTAAATGCCTATTAAAATATGATCAGTTATTTCTATTAGGAGTGACTTTATATTAACAAATGAGCGTTATTTCACAACATTCTGCTGGAATTCCCCTTATGGAAATCTTCGCGCCTTCAAAGTATGTTTTCAGGGTTTGTAATATTATTTGTTTGTTAAGGCAACGCAACACTTGGGCGATCTCCCTATAGAGGAATGCATTTCGGGAGGTCTTTTTAAGGGAAACCGGCTCCTAATTAGGCGTTACATACGTAGAGAAAACTCGAAAAACTCCACTTAGCCAGCCTGTCCGAGCGAGGCGCGAATTCACGACCGAACTCTTAATATTTAGGGATCTATGATTGCTCGAGCACTGCTGGACCGGCATGTAATGTAAACAAAGAGTAAAAATTGCAATATTTTTCGTTTTATAAGTTTTATTTAATCCAGAAAGTGTGTTTTCAAAAATATGCAACCGAAAATTTTTTCGCGAATAAGTATTATAGATAATTATATATAAAATATAATTATATAATTATATGTATATATTATATATATACACTAGCTGCAAGGACCCGCTTCACTGGGTTTTTATTTGTTCGTACATTTGTATGTAATATAGTTTTTTATATATATAAAATACTGTTTTTCTAAGTAATCTAGCTGCAAGGACCCGCTTCGCTGGACAAAAAGTAACGATGGTGAGGATTAAGATAATTACATTATAGCCAATCTTACCCGTTTTCACAGAATGCAAGAATTAGGTCCCCCGTTTCCAGACTAATTAGAGACCTGGTCCCGATTAATAAAGTTACACATAAATTAAGTGATTAACGTTATACAATCTTATTTATTGCAACAGCTTAAACTGTTTTGGCTCTTTGAATTGCACAAGTGTCTCTTGCTTTTACAACCGCATTTATTCGTGGAACACTACTTTTTGCAATGACAGAGTATATAGCCTTGCCCTTCACTTTTTGAATTAGCTGCAGCTGCTCCTTCAGCGATATTTCTTGAGAAGAAAGCTCATCTATGGAAAGTAACTTTTTTTTACAAATTACGAACTGATTACAAGTATAAAGCTGCTTGAGGATGCCATTTTTGTTTGCTAATTTATAAAAGTCGCAGTCTTCTGTTCCAACAACAACCGCCAACACATTTCGAGCATCTGTACGACCACGGTCGACATCAAGGACTTGTATTCGTACGTATCACCAATTTGAGCAGAAGGAAACGGCGAAAAATTTGGCGTGACTGTCGCATCTCTCTCAACATTGTCTTCTGGGGTGTCGTTCTGACCGCTACCAAAGCTTTAACTGTGCTTGTCGGCATACACCGGCGATTGTTCGAATGTATAATAATATAACCAAATATTCGGTCTTTCACGACGTATTTTGTATGTGTCGACATTCACACACACACACACACACACACACACACACACACACATATATATATATATATATATATACTGTATATATATATATATATATTAAATTTTATACACAAAAGCAAGAATCAGCGAAAAACAAATTTCATTATATTTCTATCTTGGTGTATACTGTGAAAGAAGTCATGTCTCAGATAAGCTTTGTTAAAAATATCATTAAATTGTTTTAAAAAAACTGNTTAGATATATATATATACTGTATATATATATATATATATTAAATTTTATACACAAAAGCAAGAATCAGCGAAAAACAAATTTCATTATATTTCTATCTTGGTGTATACTGTGAAAGAAGTCATGTCTCAGATAAGCTTTGTTAAAAATATCATTAAATTGTTTTAAAAAAACTGTTGTTTTTCGTGATTGGACATGGCGAAAAATGAAGACATTTTTAGTTTCTGTTATGTTTTTTAAATTGTAAATTCATCAGCCCTTTTATACAAAATCATTAAATTGTGTTTAATATTATGTTTTTTTGGACTTCGAACTCACATTTGAGTTATAAATAAACACTTGGCTTTATTTCCATCATTTTTAGTCGATACGTGACAACAGCAGGTTTCGGGCATAAAGCCCCTCATCAGTCAACTAAAAAATACAATTTTTAAAAACATTACATAGAATATCTTACAAAACAGAATTAAACTAATGTATGTTTCTTACCATATCCATTTTTAATCTGTTATACATAGAAGGTCTTAATTGGCGCACACAACTTATTTTACAATAAGTGGAGTAATTTCATAAAAATTTGTTATAAATCGTGTTTTATATATTTGACAATATCCAGAAGTCTTAGACATAATCACATACACATCTCAAAATAGAAATAGACAATATTTTACATTATTGTTTTTTAACCGTATCTATGTTACACACTGCATTGCAGTGTTGTATTGATTTGCATATTACAAAGGATGTTACTATTAATATTAACAACAGCATAACTCTTATAGATAATTACAATTGACATTAATGTATATTGCGTATATTATAATATTTTCATCCAATTTTCATTTATTTTTACACTTAAATTTTTGTTGATACAATTTTTGGCTGAGATACTTTCTTTAAATTATCTATTATAAATATTTTTGTCTTTGTATAGGATTTTAACATTATTTTTATCTATATTACAGTCATTTATTAAACAATCGTCATGAAAAACAGAGTTCAGTCGATTATATTTGAGATCTGCAATATGTTTTTTTACTCGTATACTCAGTTTGCGTGTAGTTTCTCCTATATAGTAGATAGTTGTAATACAGGTACTGTACATTCAATGGGAACACCGCAGTTCCTGTGGTAAAAATAATTTTTCGATATTAATAAATTAACTATTAAAATGATAATAATCTACCAAACATGTGCAGTAATTATAATTATCTATACAACCACAATACGTGAAATTATATAAAAAGTCCTATAAGTATATATTTTATGCTGCAAATCTCTACCCATGCAAATAAATTCTTTAGTAACTTGATCTTGTCAAGTTACTTGTTGCCATAATGCAAAATGGAGTAGATTCAAAATCCATAATCCCGATTTAATTATAAAGATTGAAGTTCTTTCTCGCATTCGTGAATCTGTTTTATTCTATTATTTATGTTATGTAATATTTATATACATTTAAAATAGTTGATTGAAGAGGGGTGTTGTAAGACCCGAAACCTGAAAAAACGCGTATCAAGTGAGTAAAGCAAAGAATCGGTGGAAATACTCGCTATATTTTCTTCAATATGTCAACTTTAAAATTTAATACATATTTGAAATCAAAACACAATTTTTAAAATCAGAATGTATTGTGACTTTAGCTATCTTACATATTAAGCATTGAAGAAAGCCTAACGTAAAAGCTTAAAACTTTTATACACTGAATAAATTTTGGCCGTTTTATAGAGTTTATGCAATATCTAAACATTTATTATTTCGTAAACAAATAACAAGATACTACATAATCGCAGTAGAATTTGTTATAGTATATATTTTTCAGAATTTAATTGAAACATATTTAACACTCTTTCATCCCATTACAACATAAACGCAAACAGGATTAATTCCCAATATATTATATTATAAATGACCACATTATAATATTATATAATATTATAATGTGGTCATTATTCTATTGTTCCTATATAGATCTGTTTCCGATAAAACACTAAACAAATATTAGGAAAATTAATGTTGAAAAACTGATACCATACTATACTACAATGCTATAGAGGTCCAATGTCATTTAGCCGTTATATTTATCATTTTATTTGCATTAATTTTTATTGACGTATTTCACAGGTTTTTACAGATTTTATTGTACATCAGTGCCTACAGAAAATTTCGCTTTACAAAACAAGAAAACGTATCAAACTAATCAATAATTCTCTAAGTACGTTTTGAATATTTTCATTGATTTATTGACAATATTAATGTGTTATCTTATTTAGTAAATCGATTCTAGACTGATTCCACTCAACATTTCCAAAACACGTATAATTTTTTGGGAATAATCTGTATAAACTATACTATAAACAAAAAATTGTAGGATTACTTACCGAGTGTGCACCGTTCGACATCGCCGTTGCTCAAGCTTGTTTTCGTCGCAGAACAGCTCAGCAAACAGCGGCCGATTTCTAATAACTTATTTTTCTGCGAAAACTTCGTTGAACTTTAGAAACATCATTAATATAAACAATTTTAATCGCCGTTGAATAAGAAATGTTTCTTTCACAAGAAATGTATAAAATTACAGTACTGTATTAGACTTACGGTACCTAATTTACGTACTGTACAGACGATAGTTAGCGTAAAATCTCCGTAGCGTGGCACTATGCGGCGGAAAAAATATATATAATTATAATAAAGTTACAATAAATTAAGTTAATATATAATTATATATACAGTACCTAATTTATATATAATTTATATATAATACTGCCCAGACGATAGAAATTTCTCCGTAGCATGGCGCTAGACAGCAGAAAATAGTTCGGCTGCTGGATGACGTTTTACGTAATTATAGAAGTTTTTTTTACCTTTTTCTACAGATACTGTTACAATTTTTTTGGCAGTTTTATAGGAATCGTAATTATAGGGACCGTAATTATAGGGGGTCTACTGTAATTATATTCTAAAAACTATATCAACATTCGAAGTTATTTAATTACATTCATTTTATTTTAGTTTGTCGTCTGTTAGGTATACAAATCGAAAATTTATGTAAAATTTGGCCTTCTGTCATGAAATTTTTCACTCATTTCATGTATATTTCGCGATACATTAAAACCTGTTATAAACACCGTAAATTCTAAAGAAAATTCTACGAAACGTAACAATTTCAGGGTTAAAAAGTACCTATTCAAAACGGAAACCTGTCAAACCAGAAAAATGTTCCATATCTTGTGAAAAAGGTTGACACATATGTTATTGTATATTTTTTAAATCTCAGTATAACTGAATAAAACTGAATGTAATAAATCACCGTACTCTATATACATCTATTCGTTTTCCACCTCATTCGAGAAAACACGTATTCTTCTCAAACGTTAGTTAACTGGAACTATCTTTAAGCTTCAATATTGGGTTTACTTTGTGGGCAGTGGCGTTGTAGCTTTGGTGGAGAGATGGTGTGTATCGCTCTTCTCTCCGTTCATCAGTACTTTCTCATGTTTAACAGTGCTTGGTGTATGTGTATATTGTGTTTTCTCAAATTTAACTTACAAATTAGCAAAAATGAGTACGAAACAGACGTCGTTAAAAAGTTTCCTTGGGAAAAAGAAATGGCCCAGTGAAGAGACAGAAGAAGCGCCTTCAACATCAAAGAGACAAAAAACTTTTAACAGACTATACCATGAGTCCTACTTGAAATATGGATTTATCGGGACAGGTAATTCTCACACACTAACCCCGCTCTGCATAATTTGCGGTGACTAGCTCTCTAATGAGGCAATGAAACCTTCAAAACTGCCTCGCCAGTTGAACGCCATGCACCCTGGATTAAAAGACAAACCCCTGGTTTATTTTGAAAGAAAAAAACGGGAACACGAAGGACAGAAAAAATGTTTAAGGGCCAGCACACCAATAAAAGAGAATACACTGAGAGCATCATATTTTGTGGCTCACCGTATTGCTAAGGCTAAAAAGCCATTCGTTATCGGTGAAGAATTGATATTGCTCTCCACTTAAGACATTTGACGTGACCACTAGGAGAGGCTGCTGTGGAAAAGATAGTACATGTACCTTTGTCGGCTAGCACTATGAATAGAAGCATTGAGGAAATAGTTAAAGACATTAGGACACAATTGTTGGAGAGGATTAATACATCACCGTGATATCTGAAATGCGTCAACCTGGAGTGCGTGGTACTCCAGGTTGACGAATCTACATATATCGACAGCAAGGCAATTCTACTTGTTTATGTTCGCTATCTATATCAGGAGGATGTATAGTACAGTACTTGTGCACATTACAGAACGTTCATATACTGTACTAATAATAATAGTTCTTCTCTCAGTGAAAGCATAACAAATTTTTAGACCCCGTATGTTTTATTTTATTCATCATTCTATCTGATAATGTTACAGTATTTTATTTAAAAGATTCATTTATAAACAAGATCCCTACCAATAAATTTAATTTATTTTCACTGTAACTAATAAATTCGAACAAAGCATTTGTAATTATGAACAGAAAATACAAGTGTTATTCTGTATATCACACATCGTACTATTTAAATTGACAATATTTTATACTACACTCGCTGCATTCCATTTCATTTAACGTATAACGAGTTGAATAACGTTCACAGTAAGATAAACAAATAATAAACGTGCTATTTTATTCTTCAAATCAGGCGAAGAAAAGAACGTTGCGTATGAAAAAAAAATCATTCAATTATAAATAATTAAAAAATTTAACTTATTTTTAATCTAAAATTATAGATACTAGCACATGAGTCCGGCGTTGCCCAGGCAAAACATATTAACAAAGGTTAAGATTATTAGATTATTTTGTACATATAATCTTTCTATTATATTATAGTATTTCATTTATATTTACAAAGGTTCATCTCACCGAGTGACCAATCTAATACATTTAAAAAAATTTTTACATTGTGTACATTAAACGAATAAAGAACCCTTACACAAGGTAAATATAACAAACATTAAAACGAAATTCATATAAGAGTAAGGTTAGTTTAGCCTACCATTGACACGTTTATCGCCATACTCGAACGGTACGAAATGGCACAGTCTCATTGGTGAAGTACACATCAATTGAAGATATATCTTAAAAACTTAAAGACATCGTATTTTTTCTAATGTTAACTATAAGAAGCTGTACCATTTACAGCCGAATATGAAATAATAATCTGCCAACTAATCAAGTTTCGCGAGAAACGAATCATGTAGGTATATTTTTTTTGCATTCCAGACTATACACGTTCATGGGGACAGGCCTTCTTTTCATGCCGCCTGAGGTAAAAAACTCCTTTAAAAAACAAGCATCCAATTAAAATTAAAAGAAATCCGTGAAACACAGACATCTTACTTCTCATAGCCTGGAATGCAAAATAAATGGTCATCCCTCTTGGGCAGAGTTGTCTTCGATTTGCATAATAAATGTATTCATTTTAAAGTTAAAATTTATAAAACAAACATATCAATTTTTAGGTTCTGTAGCTGTTCTGAGGTTCAGAAGTCCAGAAAATACAGAATGAAGCGATCTTGCCATCTGAAAAATTTCAATAATTATATAGATAAATATAACATTCCCATAATTAATATAATATAATGTACTTATATATACTTTAATCGGAAATATCTTGGTAATGTTGAAGTAATCATTCATGGATAAGCACAAAGACACCTTACCAAATCTCTTTATGAAATTCAGCATCTGTACAATAATGAATTGTCATTAAATCAAAATTTACAAAAATTAACATTTATTTATATAAAAAGAACAAATTTATAATAATCTACCTTTAGTTTCTGTTCTAAACTGAAATCGCAATCAGCAAATCTTCTTATATCTTGAAATGATGATCTGAAAAAGAAAAACAAAGCGAAATATTTGATCAAATCCATAAATTAACTTATTTTCATTTTAAGAAAACTCTTACTTTTGACGTAAAAACAGCCATTAGGAATCCAAATAAGATACATACAATAGTCGGTACAGCACAAATAATTAAAATAAAGAGTTTCAATGCGAATTTAACTTTCGAGAAGATGGCAATAAAATAAAGTAGACACGTTTCTGTTAATAAAGCAGCGTAAAAAATTTTTAATACATAATTAAATGGTCCGTTGAGTTGATTGGTGTATGTCCAAATTTCATGGTGCTGTGCCATTATTTCTTCCAATTTCAATTTTAAATTTGCATTATCTTTTTCCATTACGTACATGTTCATCTGATACATTCTGGAATGCCATCGTTAAAGTAACAATAATCAAGATAATAAAGAAACCGAGGTATATTAATCCTCCACTCATTTCAGTCATCCATATTCCAACTTCAACGCTGCAAATAAATGCTTCCAGCTTGAATAATTGTGTTTTCTTCAAATCGTGATAAAAGAAAAATACATTTAACAACTGTAGCCATGATGTCGTAATTACTGTTATAATCATTGTGGCACTTTCTGTGTACTTAATGATAAAAAACAGCTGATTTTTGCATAAGTAATTGGAATTTCTTACTTTAATTTTTGTATTTAATTTTACTCTTTTGACAATGCTGAATATTACGGCGAACGCTAAGGCAAGAATACAGACGCCCACTTTGACAAAGATGTCATTGTCGACAATCGAGTACCAGGATATACAGGGCGTTTTACTTGACCGAAAAGGAATTATCATGCAAAAAATGAGAAAGAAATGCATCCAGTATATACATTCGATAGAAGGTAAATAAAATCTGTATAGAAGTTTGTGCAAATAATTGTTTGTTCGAATGACAGATGAACAGGGATTGAAGAAATTCCATCCGTATATCATTGATATTGAGGTAATTGGTGACAAAATACATTTTAGACATATTTCACGTTTAAAAGTTACGATAGTTTGTATCATGTCTTCTTGGATAATTGCAATGATATTTGATATAAGAACTGTCTGCGTTGTATTTAAAACGAAAAGTTACGGAAGAGAAGAGTTGTCTGCTGTATACAGTCAGTTGGAGTTACTGTGCAGCCTCAAGGATAAAGCATAGCTGTTTCTCTTTTATATAAGCTTAATTACGAAAACTAACAATACATTCATTGGATATCAGAAATGTCATAAAATATTATTTCATTAAAAGTTAAATCGATAAAGACGATAAATACAATGGCGTGTAATTTTAATAGGTTCATAAAGTCCAACGGATTTGTGTGCTTTCTAAACTGATGCATCTAATGATATTAGGTAGTATTCCTAATATGTTTAACATACATATTTTATTAGTGATATATTAACTGGCTGACTATAGTACCAGGAATTTATTTTTTTTTGAAACATTCTCCAGTGTTATAACATGGAAATAGTAAATTTTCCAGGGTATCTCTTTTAGTTTAATTTATATTACTAATATAAAAGACATCGTCTAATTCTTTATAACTGCTGTAATATTTGTCCAATTCAGATGACATTTTTGTTATATTTGTTCCATGTTTTGACTAAAAGTATAGGCTACTCACTTTGAGCAAAAATCGGCTATAGAATAAACTTTGTATCGATTTCGGATCGGTGATTGTCTTTACGTTGATGTGACGTCAGTTACCAGGTGACGTTCATGCTTCAAGTGGAAATATTACTTAAGCTGCATTTTGAAATATTTTAGCAAATGGCATATTTTAACTTACTTCACCAAATTTAGAATTTAAACTTTAAAAAAAGAAAGTTGACACGCGTCACTTATATAACAAACAGAATGGATTCAAAAGAAAATTTCTGATATATATACCAGAAATTTTCTTTCGTATGGTAAATTTCCATGCAAGTTTCCAGTGGTGTGCCGTGACATTTGATAATAGGGAAGCTGTTTCTGTAAGAAGCCGACTTTCAGGGGCAAATCAGTTAATTGCACGTTTCTGTTGATCTAGGCCGTCTTGGGTCCATTTGTATGCGTTTGTTACATGAACAATAAAAAGCATCGACTTCTCTAAATGTATTTTTAATAGATTTTCTGACATACTTAATAAATAAACAAGTTCAATATAATTACCTAAGTATATATATATATATACTTTATACAAGTGATTTTTTCTAGACTATTATATAAACAGTAAATGTTAAATTTACGTACACATATACAGTAAAACCTGTCTATGGTAACCACCCACGGTAACTTCAAAAAGTGGTCTTTTAGATAGGTGGTCGTCCAATACATGTGGTCTTGTAATACCGTATTTCCGTACGTATTTTGCGCACTTTTTAGCCATTTCTACTAAGCAAAATTCGAGATGAATGAAAATAAACGGATTTTTTCAACCATATAGCTATATTGGTATTGTATTTTATTCTTATCAGATAACTCAATTTACTGCAGTTTGTCGTGATTTTATAAGACAGATTTAATACCAATATTTTAAAGATTAATACAATCGTCTCATTTTCTCCATTATGATACACACTTTCTTTTTTCCGACTTAATTAATTCGACTGGGTTCTTTTCGTTCGCTCCTAATTGCTGTTGTGATAAATCATTTTCACTTTCTCTGATAACTTTAATTAACACGATCTTCTAACGACAGCACTTCGCATTTTTTTTCGTTTTTCCGACAATTTCCAACAAACTGAAATGAATTTCCTTTGCTAGACAAATTTTTACGTTTTAATGATAATACAAGTTCTAGTGAGTTAAAATGTTAAACCACCTTATATTCCTTTTTTGTTGTGCCTGTATTTTATTTTGAAGGCATGTTTAAATACGATTAAATTAAAATTATTAAATTAAAACAATTTAAAATATAAACAATCAACGTTCCCTGTCAGCGGCCTCGGTAAAATTATTAAACGTTGACCGGTCCGTGGCGATAAAAAAGTTGGCGACCGCTGCATTAATAGACAAAACCATTAAACATAATAGTTACTTGGTCGTGGGTTGGCGGTGGCCGAATAAGCTAGGGTGAGGTCCCAGATGGAGTCCGAAACTCACTAAACAAACAAAAACTCATATCCACTTTAAAAAATATTTTGTTGTGAAAAATTATTTCATATAATTATGAAATAGATTTGTCTCGAGGTACAAAATAAACATTACGGTCGGCCCCGTGAGGTCACGAGTTGTCGCGAACTAACGGGTTAAATAATCTACTTACACCAGATTGATAGCTTTGAACATTTATAATGTAAATATATGCGATGTAATTTTTAACGTTGTAGTCACTATCAGAAACATTTAAATCAGAATAAGCAAAATTATAAAAATTTGTAGCATGTGCCGATTGAAGCAAAAGGCCTAGAAGCGAATAGTTTGATTAATTAAGTTACGGCAACACGACCTTTCAACAATGATGTCATGAAAACTTTTATGAAAAGCTGGTCTCTATTCAAGTCGTGAAGAAAATCCGGAAAACTGCACGTGGCCAGCCGTTTACACAAGACCAACTTCGATTGTTTAGTAGTTTTATCCACTCGGCCACTGGTGGGCAGATGGCAGAAAGTTTAGAAAAAAAAGATAAATATCAAGTGTTGTCAGTTCAGTGTTTCTAGTACTGAATGTAAAAGTTAATTGAATACCCTATTTAATAAAATTATCTGTATAATTTTAATCATTTATGTATTACGTAATCGAGTAACATTCCTATGTACCGTACTTATGTTTGAAAATTCCTTAAATAAATAAATTCTTAAATTAAGCCATATTTTTATCCGAAATATTTATATAACAGGTTTAATTAATATGTAATTCGAATAATTACGTTTTAGCTGATTTTGTTTTATAATAGTAGATTAGAAAGTATATTTAAACATTTAAGAAATGGAAATAATACACTTCTGTATAATTTATTGTTATTCGATATTTTCAAAATACACATTAAATCTTTACTGAAATAACTTCTAAAAGTAACTGAAACGAATATTTTAAATCGTACAGCAAATAAAATATCGGAAGAGTAAACAATAAATAATTAGAATATTAGAAATATTACTTAGAATCACGCATTGTATAGCTGTATTGTAAATAGACAAAGGAACAAATATCAAGCAAAGCAATAGTTCGAATTGTAATCTAGTAGAAAGTATTTAATGCAGCAAAAACTATCAAAGTCTGCTCACTTTGAGAAAATTTCCACATCGAGCATGGACGTCACGTCGTCATTGCAACGTAAGTGCGATCACCGATCGCAAATCGATAAAACGTTTATTCTATAGCTAATATTTTGGCAAAATATGTATACTATTCATCAGAACATATGACTAAAATTTCATCTGGATTGGACAAAAGTTGCAAGAGTTATGAGGAATTAAACGACAGCTTTTGTCGATGATATCATAATTCAAAACATTTTTCATTTTCATTTAAGGTATTCTTAATTTTTATAATTATGCTTATATAAATGAGAATTAGCTACACTTTATTCTTGAAGCTGTACCACAACGTTTAATGTATACAGCAGACAATTCTTCTCTGCCGTAATTTTCCATATTAAATACAAAGCTATATCGAAAAATATTACAATTATCCGAGAAGACATGGTACAAACTTCATCGAGCATTAGCTCTAATATTGTAAGTTTTCAACATGAAATATGTCTACAATGTTTTCTGTCATCGTTTACCTCAACGTCAATGATATATGGATTGAATTTCTTTAATCCCTGTTCATGTGTCATACGAAACCACAATTATTTGCACAAACTTCTGAAGAATGTTTACTTATTTTTCGTTGAATGTATTTACTGGTTTCATTTTTTTCTTACTTTTTGTATGATAATTCCTTTTCTGTCAAGTAAAACCCCCTGTATAGCCTGGTACTCGATTGTCGACAACGACATCTTTGTCAAAGTATGCGTCACTATTCTTGCCTTAGTGTTAGCCGTAATATTTAGCATCGTCAGAAGAGTGAAATTAAATACAAAAATTAAAGTAAGGAATTCGAATTACTTTTTCCAAAATCAGCTGTTTTCTATCATAAATTACATTCGAATTACCACAGTGACTTTGACAATAATTATTACATTATGGCTTCAGTGTTTGAATGTATTTTTCTTTTATCACGATGTAAAAAAGAAGGAATTATTCAAGCTGGAAGCATTTGTTTGTACCATTGAAAATGGAATGTGGATGACTGTGATGACTGGAGGTTTGGTACACGTTGCTTTCTTTTTGATCTTGCTTTTTGTTATTATAATGAATGCATTCCAGAAAGTATCAAAAGATTTATACCTATTGAGAAAAGATAATCCAAACTTAGAATTTGAATTAGAAGACATAATGGCACAACACCATGAAATTTGGACTTATACAAATCAACTCAATGGCCCATTTAATTATGTATTCACGATTATATATGCTACTCTATTATCAGAAACGTGTCTACTTTATTTTATTGTCATCTTCTCGAAAGTGGAATTTGTATTGAAAGTCTTTATTCTTGCGATTTGTGCTCCAGTAACGTTTGGCTGTATTTTATTTGCATTCTTGATGTCTGTTTTTACGTCAAACGTAAGAAATTTTATCAAAATGAAAATAATTTCATATACGGATTTGATCAGACGTTTTGCTTTGTTTTTCTCTTTCAGATGCAAACATCCTTTCAAGATATAAGAAGATTTGATGATTGCGATCTGAGTTTACAACAGAAATTAAAGGTAAAGTATTTTAAATTAGTGTTTTTATAAATAAATGTTAAATTTTTGTAAAATTTAAATAAAATGATGACAATCAATTATTGTACAGATGTTGAATTTTATGAAGAGATTTGGTAAAGCATCTCTATGCTTATCCATCAATGATTACTTCAACGTTACCAAGAAATTTCCGATTAAGGTATATTTATCTACATTTTATAATATTAATACACAAAAATCTTGTATTGATTTATTTAATTTTTGAAATTTTTCAGATGGCAAGATGTCTTCATTCTGTATTTTCTGGTCTTCTCAACCTCAGGAAAGCTTCACGACGTAAAAATTGATATATTTCTTTCATAAATTTAAATCCTAAAATAAATTTGAGAACCGGGAATTAATTTAGGGAACATTTAAAATATTTAAATGTGTTTTAAAATTAATAGTATTTTGAGGTTTATTTTATTTTGCAAAAAAAAAAAAATTTTATCAACATTTTTTCTTTAATTTCCTTTGAGTGAGGAGAAAAAAGAATAGTTTCTCTTAAAACAAAAGTTTTAGGAGTGTGAAAAAAAATTGTGGACACTTCTCGTTGTCTCACTAATTTTCTATAAAAAATGAAGGTCACCTATGACAATTGCTTTTAGTCATAGTCCAACATGCTACTAGCCAACGAAGCATAATCATTTTTAAAGTTTTGATATAGAATTTCAGATGTATGTTTGGTGCTTTTACCGAGTATTAATATATATATATATTAATACTCGGTAAAAGCACCAAGTGGATATGGATATATATATATATCCACTGAAATTTTATTATTTTCTCACAGATGTTAAAGGTTCTCTCATGAAAGTTAACGAATATGATTTTGTTTGTAAGCTCTGTCGCTATTAGAAATTCGAGTCATAAATCGTTTAGATCAAGGGTGGCCAACATGAGTCCCGCGGGCCGCATGCGGCCCGCCTGGAGTCGCGTTGCGGCCCGCGGAGCTTGGTCAAATGAACTTGTAATCTAGTAGAAAGTATTTAATGCAGCAAAAACTATCAAAGTCTGCTCACTTTGAGAAAATTTCCACATCGAGCATGGACGTCACGTCGTCCCTGCAACGTAAGTGCGATCATCGATCGCAAATCGATAAAACGTTTATTCTATAGCTAATATTTTGGCAAAATATGTAGACTATACTTTCTGTCAGAACATAAAATGAATATAACTAAAATTTCATCTGGATTGGACAAAAGTTGCAAGAGTTATGAGGAATTAAACGACAGCTTTTGTCGATGATATCATAATTCAAAACATTTTTCNATGTTTCTCGGTTATTGAATAAGTGATTCTCAATTATGTTTAATTTTCTTAAAAAAATATATATACCTATTTTTTTGTGTTTATTTACATTAAACCAGGCAAGTGTTTGACCACGATCTCACCTACTGGAAAGCAACGATGTGGTTGAAGCTGTAGCACGCTTGCTTGTTTACTTAAATTAACAAAAAAAAAAAAAAAATTAGGTGCGTGGCCCGGCAGGAAATATTATTTCTGAAATTTGGCCCGCCTGCTAAAAAGGTTGGCCACCTCTGGTTTAGATGGTTATATATATTCGTTTCATTATATTCCTAGTTTATCAAACATTCATTTGTTGTATTAATTTCAGGATAAAATACCAACGACGAAGAGAAAGAGATTAATACAAAGACTAAGAGGACACCCGCAAAGTATTCGACGAGATACTTTTCTGTTATTTGCAATTTTCTGATCTACATCGTAACAATATCTGTTCTAATGCCCATTGAGTTTTTTTTTTTTTTTTTGAAGATGCTGAACTGCAAAGCGATTTAAATAGAAACAAACAAAAACATTATGGAAGCATGGAGCGAGTTTTCTTTATAAACCTTCATCAATGGTATGCAGAAGAAATCTGGTTTGAAACTTTATATAAGATATTGGAACGGTTTCAGCCATAAAAATATTTCGACTATGTTCGTGTATAGTTTAAAATATTTCGATTAAGAATATTTTTCACTGCTCTTGATTGCATTCGCATGGATAAAATACATCAATGACACACAACATTATAGCAGATAATAGAGAACTGAATAAATGCGTTGGACAATTATCAATATATTTGTTATTGTTATTCACTGTTCTTTGATGTTGTAGTTAGTAGAGAGGATCGAAGTAATGATTCTGCGCATATATTTGATTTTAACTAATCTATCCTGTTGAAGTTTCCTACTATTGATTCGTTTGGTAATTGTTTCGTTCTGTATTTGCAATACGAATCAAAATAGAGAATCTAACGTAAAAACCTATAAATTGCTAGACTTACGTTTAGTATTCAACGTATTTATTATTCATATTTCCAAAATTTTCTTTGTTGCACGGTTAAATATTAATACTGAAAGTATCGAATAACAATAAATTCTACAACAATAATGCTGCACAATTTTTCGTTTATCGATAAGAAATGTAATATTTCCGCCACTTAAATGAATAAAGTAAATTGATATACTGTACATATCGTTTTCAATAATCTATATAATATCTGTAAAAAATAAATTTTCTAATTTATGCAAATTTGTGTGTAAAAAAATATTGAATTTCTTTCTCATATAAATTCATTTTTAGGTAAATATGACCAATTATTTATTGTGAGATCATCACAATTTCTAATCATATTTTTAATTTATTTAACATAAAATATATGTTTTTCACCTCAAATTACTAGTGGCTTGCTCCTGTACATTATACTTTTCCTTTAACAATAGAGTCGTGACGGTCATCTAATATATATAATTTCTAATTAATTATAACAGCAATATAAAAAAATATTTAAATAATTAAATCATTTCCACAATTACAATAGAATGACACACAATAAACATATCTTTAAAGTCCAGCATGTAAACTGATTGCGTGGTTAATCGGTTAAGAATTTTTGAAATACTATTGGAAATATTATTTCGATCGAATTAATTGATCATTTCTAAAATGTTGCTTACGTACGTAAGATTGGAAACTATTTTAAATTTATGGCTTTTTATTTAGTACACGCAAATAAATTCAGTGAAAGTATTTGTACTGTTTGACTAGCTTAAGAATAAATTAAATTCTACTCTAAATATTACGTTTTACAACTGCTTACATTGTAATAAAAAGAATTCGATATATTGAAAGTAGAAAAGTTTATAACTTGTATCCGTGGATACGGCTCTTAAAATTGCCAATATACTTAATATTACAACCAAGTATATTTATTCTTAACATTATATTGAATCCAAAATTACAAGCATAAATAGACTAAGATAAAAACAAATACTCCACAAAATTGAAATAAGAAAACAACACACTCTAGGAGCTTTGTCTGTGTTTTCCTCCTGTGGGCAATAAGAGAACCTTTTTCAGACCTATCATGGATCTGAAATATACACTCATTTCTCTCACCAGAAGGCTCAAACAATGAAGGCGATTAAATGTTGATAGACCTAACCGGAGACATTTGAGTTAAACCACCCATATAATTTTTATGAAGTTTCTGACCCTAACTCAAATCCGGTTCCCAGTGCACCAGCTCTGTCATCACTGTTTGCTCTAAGTGTATCATTTGTTAAGCTTATAATAAGAATGTTATACTTTATTTAGCCCACAAGTGAAATAAACTCGTGAAAATTGGTACTTTTTACTTGTCTAAAACTAAATACAATATTGATTTCCTATAAAGATTCTACCGGAAAGAACTTTCTTAACAGACGCTACATTTTGGTAGTTGAAATATGTTTTTAGTGGAACACTAAGTTTATTTATTAACGTTATCTTGGAAAACGTGTATTAATACACATTATGAATATATTAATTAACGTTGCAATAATGATATAGTGCGCATATTAATTACAAACATACATGTATGAAAATATTTTGTAATACAGTAGCTACACATGTTTTAGTAAATCGAGATAGGCATTCTAATATGTTTATTTCTGTCAACATTTATTTAAATCGCATATTTTCGTTAAATGGCCTGCAATCCATTAATAATTCTAAGTATTTCTATAATAAAATACAATCATTTAATATACTGTGTATAAATTGCAATTCTCACACGTATTCGAAACTTAAGAAAAACAATTCCGATTGTGTATTAAAACCGATCTCTGGCTTGTATATTTATGCTCGTTGTCGCCATCTTCGTATTGTGTACCGGCTTCACCTGT
The DNA here is from genome assembly GCF_000671375.1 of Centruroides sculpturatus. NCBI lineage: Eukaryota > Metazoa > Arthropoda > Arachnida > Scorpiones > Buthidae > Centruroides > Centruroides sculpturatus. Next base: position 333,814 of record NW_019386694.1, on the reverse strand, counting down.
AAGAACATAATTCAATTAACAACGTAGCTTCAAAATGATATATTTTTGAAGGCCATTCTGTCAAACTTGGTAGAATCATGTCGGCACTCGCAGAATAACACTATAAGGTTCGGCACAACATCGCTGAAAGATTGCCAATCTTTGTTCTATATTATCTGTTTCTTTATAACAAGCATGTAGTAGCCTATATGTAAAGTACAAATCTTTTAGTCTACAGCTTGTTACATTTTCCAAAACACGTTTCGAGTATAGCACCTTTTCAGTTGAAACTGTAAGCAAAATCGACGTTTAGCCATAGCGTGATTTATTTTACGTTTAAATTTAAACAATTTATAAATTAACATGTAAAATTCTGAAATTTAAATATATGACGACATCATTCGAAAAGGAAAAAGTGGCTGGAACAGTTCTGTTATAAAGATTTTTTTATTCAAAAATTTTATTTTTTACTCCCTTTTGAATAAAATGGAAGTAACACTGCGATCACATCACACTACTGTTACGGAACAATTAGATTCCGTTTATTTCCTGGCATTTGCATAATACTGGTGTCACCAGGAATTTGCATATTATAGTTTTAATTTCAGTTGAGATACGATTACCCATTTCTAGCAGTTGAAACCGGTGATGCCCGGGCAAGAAATAAAAATAAATATTAAGAATAGCTAACTTCGTACTTCTAATCCTTCTATTGTATTATATTATAGAATTTTGTTTATATAACTTTAAAGGTTATCGTACAAAAACGTTCTTACGCGTTTCTTCCCTCTTCCAACACTAATTTGTAGAACGGTCTAAAAATATGTTCGATTTCCCGCAGAAACACGAAAAACCTCATATAAAATGGTACAGTTGAAGCTGAGTTTAGGGTAATCCTTAACTCACTTCCTCTTCCTCGAGGACAAAGAAATTTCGAAAAATCGCTTCTTAGTGTACCTTCTTAGGTTATCTTCTTAGTGCACTCATCTGGTATCTTATCTGTGTACCAAATTTCAACTTTCAACTCCTATCCGTTTTGGTTCTGCGCTTATTATTATAATTATTATGTTGGGTTTAGTGAGTTATACTCGGTTGACACCGGTGGTTGTGTACTATACCGGAACAAAGTCAAGGCATAAACCAAAACAAGACAGAAATTAAATAAGTGTGTCAGTGTGTGTTTTCAGTGTAGTTTAATAAGTGTGTAGTGTGTACGGTATGACACCTGTAAAAGTGAAAGTAACAGGTACAATAAGCACCCTATCCATCCTTCAGAGATGACTTATTTACAGGCAATTGTGTGTATTTGCTGATTTTTCACTGCATGTGTTTTGTATATTGTGAGTGTTTGAAATAAATGTCTATAATGTATGTGACTTTATTGTGTTCGTCAATAAGTGTGATGTCTGGTTTGTTGTAGTAAATTGTTTTATTTATGATAATGGCTCTATCGTAGTACATTTTCCGCGTGTTATTTTCCGATACCGTCTGTGGGATATATTTGTAGTATGGGTCGTGGATGTCTAAAATAATTTGTGTTTCTTTGCAAGCTCTTGGTGTATTATATTCACTACTTGATTATACCTATGTAAATAATATGCTTGTGCCAGGAGCTTGCGACCAAAAGTGATGTGTTTTATAGTTTCTGGCATAATGTGACATTTCATGCATGTGAATTTGTGAGTGTTGTATCTTTAAGTATGTGTTTTCTGTAGTTTTTAGTATTTATGACCTAATTCTGTATGGCAATCATGAATCTTTCTGTCTTCTTAAAACGTCTATTTGATGCAGTTTTGTCAAGAAACTCCTGGGACAGTTCGTAGGGATGCCTGCCATGGAGTGCCTTTCGAGCCCACGATTGCTTAATGGTATCTATGCTTTCTATATGTTGTGTCGTAAGTTTAGTGGTATTTTATTTGATGCTAGAATTGCTGCTTTATGTAACTGTGATTTTGTAGAAAACCTCTTGCAGTGTCTGTATTTGATTTTAGTGATGTCGATTAGGCCACGTTTACCATCTATACGTGGAAAAGTTAATCTTACTATAGCGGATTTAATATGATGTTGTTTATGTTTAATAGGATTTCTCAAACGGGATCTCAGGATCTCAATTGCTTTTTAACCCGAGAAATTCTTTTAATTTCGAAAAATTTCACAAATTTCTTAAAAGTTCACATGTTTTTTATTTTGTGTTAAGGTCGAGAAAATTTTGCGAATAGAAAGTATAATTAACTTGTAAACTGTCAGAATACATTTGTATTTATTAATTTTAAATCTACTTATTAGCTTTTTTTTAATTGTTGCTCGTTATGGCATGTCACAAATGGTCAATAATCAATATGTAGCTTATTTGTGACAGGACTCTGAAAATTCTTTACTTGTCAGAACCTGTAATATCTGGAATAATTGTAATTACGCTGTCTTAATTTTTAATCATGCTTAACTCCAGGTTGTGAAAATTGGGCAAGGATACAAAAGAGTACGTAGTGTAAAAGTATGAAGTTTTTCTTCAAAAACCTGATTATTAAAGACAAATGAACTGCCGAATTATTGGGCTATAAGCTTGATGTTTTTATTAAAGGAGCCGATGTAGACAATGAAGAACACTAGAGAGCAAAAGAAGTACTACAATCTCGAAAACGAACTAGAAAGCTTCCATACTACAGGTGAAGAAACACATAACATATGTCTTCTCTTAAATGCATTAAACACGATTCCAATCTCATGAATTGAATCTGGAAAGGCATTGCCGGTAGCAGGACTTTTCTTTAGTAAAATAAGAATCAAATTAAGTACATGTTTTGACCATCTTTGCTTTTTAAAATTTTATTATAAAAATTTACAAAACTATTTTGTATTCTGTTTTATTTAAAA
>NW_019386694.1:291627-330848 GCF_000671375.1 Centruroides sculpturatus | reverse complement strand
AAGGGATGTATAAATAAAACTGTGTACTCAAATGGTATTGTAATACTAAAATATTTATTGTTATGTTAAATATTTACTTGCAAAAAAAGTTTATGTAAACTTTTGTATTTTATAGTACTGAAGAGGGACCTTTTTTAGAAAAGGACCGAAATGCATCTATAGTAATAGAATAAAGTGAAATCATTGGCTAAAGCTGTGTGATAGTCTACCGCCAATATTAAAATTTACATTTTAAGTGCGGATTTGCAAAGACTTTACGATATATATATAACAGCAGTCATAAGAAATTTAAATAAAATAGTAAGTTTATATATTGCTCAAATATACTTATTTATTTCGTAAAGTTTAATAGAACAATAATTAAAAGTTTTAGAAGTTCAAAATTGGATAACAGATACATTTGACGTTGTAAAGACAATGATTTTTACATAACAGTATGAGTACTGTTATAGGTCCAAAGATAGTAGTAGTGATAATGATAAATATAGAGAATATAATGAATGTGAAGGTCATTAAATTTTATGATATATTGACGGCATTCTTCTTGTATTTCATAATGATCTTATTAGCATAGATTTAATAAATAAATTTATAAATGTTATAATAATAATAAGAATATAATGTTTAAAACAGAAGAGAAAAACAAAGATCAATTATTTGGATATAACAATAATAAGAATGTCATTTTATTTAAATATTTTTCATGTTTAGTTAATTAAAAGCGGAAAAAAACTTAATTTTGAGAGCAGTTATGTGCATTATAAATAGTTATAAATGCTAATAACAACAAAATTCTTCGTTAAGTCGGATCTTACTCCAGATATGGCACATGATCCTCCCTGTATCCTCATAACATTGATTTTTCACCACTAAATTTAATTGCATCAATCACATAATATGCAAACTGCCCTAAAAAGTTTCGAAAATTTTTCATTAAAATCTACAGGAGGCATTAAGTTTCAAAGAGGGTGAACAAAATTATGACACACCTACACACAAAACATCCATACAAGAAGAAAAAATTTTATTTATTTATTTTTTCTTGGTGTTTGAAGTTTCTATAACATTATATGAAATATTATATGAAATTTTTAAATTAAAGACCTTTTCAAAAAATTAACATTTTTATTCCAATTTCTTAATCTGAAATTACGTGACTGAATTACATAAAATCGCCAACACATATATAGTATACAATAGTATAAAATAGCATATAGAATCCTAAAACTCCAGTTATTCATGATTAATCACTTGCGGTCATTCACGAGCCTTTAACTAATCAACTACTGGAGCCATATGGACATTCACCGGTGATTTTGAAATTGTAAAAACATCATGTCATTAATTTAATTAATCAATATTACAGAAAAATAAATATTTACATTTCGAATGAATGGTGCGAGTTCTTGTTTACCAGAATGACCACTAGTTATCTTAAATGCCTGTTTGTTCAGTGATTATATTTAAATCTTTTCATCAAAGTCCTGAATTGGTCATNATTATTTATTGTGAGATCATCACAATTTCTAATCATATTTTTAATTTATTTAACATAAAATATATGTTTTTCACCTCAAATTACTAGTGGCTTGCTCCTGTACATTATACTTTTCCTTTAACAATAGAGTCGTGACGGTCATCTAATATATATAATTTCTAATTAATTATAACAGCAATATAAAAAAATATTTAAATAATTAAATCATTTCCACAATTACAATAGAATGACACACAATAAACATATCTTTAAAGTCCAGCATGTAAACTGATTGCGTGGTTAATCGGTTAAGAATTTTTGAAATACTATTGGAAATATTATTTCGATCGAATTAATTGATCATTTCTAAAATGTTGCTTACGTACGTAAGATTGGAAACTATTTTAAATTTATGGCTTTTTATTTAGTACACGCAAATAAATTCAGTGAAAGTATTTGTACTGTTTGACTAGCTTAAGAATAAATTAAATTCTACTCTAAATATTACGTTTTACAACTGCTTACATTGTAATAAAAAGAATTCGATATATTGAAAGTAGAAAAGTTTATAACTTGTATCCGTGGATACGGCTCTTAAAATTGCCAATATACTTAATATTACAACCAAGTATATTTATTCTTAACATTATATTGAATCCAAAATTACAAGCATAAATAGACTAAGATAAAAACAAATACTCCACAAAATTGAAATAAGAAAACAACACACTCTAGGAGCTTTGTCTGTGTTTTCCTCCTGTGGGCAATAAGAGAACCTTTTTCAGACCTATCATGGATCTGAAATATACACTCATTTCTCTCACCAGAAGGCTCAAACAATGAAGGCGATTAAATGTTGATAGACCTAACCGGAGACATTTGAGTTAAACCACCCATATAATTTTTATGAAGTTTCTGACCCTAACTCAAATCCGGTTCCCAGTGCACCAGCTCTGTCATCACTGTTTGCTCTAAGTGTATCATTTGTTAAGCTTATAATAAGAATGTTATACTTTATTTAGCCCACAAGTGAAATAAACTCGTGAAAATTGGTACTTTTTACTTGTCTAAAACTAAATACAATATTGATTTCCTATAAAGATTCTACCGGAAAGAACTTTCTTAACAGACGCTACATTTTGGTAGTTGAAATATGTTTTTAGTGGAACACTAAGTTTATTTATTAACGTTATCTTGGAAAACGTGTATTAATACACATTATGAATATATTAATTAACGTTGCAATAATGATATAGTGCGCATATTAATTACAAACATACATGTATGAAAATATTTTGTAATACAGTAGCTACACATGTTTTAGTAAATCGAGATAGGCATTCTAATATGTTTATTTCTGTCAACATTTATTTAAATCGCATATTTTCGTTAAATGGCCTGCAATCCATTAATAATTCTAAGTATTTCTATAATAAAATACAATCATTTAATATACTGTGTATAAATTGCAATTCTCACACGTATTCGAAACTTAAGAAAAACAATTCCGATTGTGTATTAAAACCGATCTCTGGCTTGTATATTTATGCTCGTTGTCGCCATCTTCGTATTGTGTACCGGCTTCACCTGTAAGAACATAATTCAATTAACAACGTAGCTTCAAAATGATATATTTTTGAAGGCCATTCTGTCAAACTTGGTAGAATCATGTCGGCACTCGCAGAATAACACTATAAGGTTCGGCACAACATCGCTGAAAGATTGCCAATCTTTGTTCTATATTATCTGTTTCTTTATAACAAGCATGTAGTAGCCTATATGTAAAGTACAAATCTTTTAGTCTACAGCTTGTTACATTTTCCAAAACACGTTTCGAGTATAGCACCTTTTCAGTTGAAACTGTAAGCAAAATCGACGTTTAGCCATAGCGTGATTTATTTTACGTTTAAATTTAAACAATTTATAAATTAACATGTAAAATTCTGAAATTTAAATATATGACGACATCATTCGAAAAGGAAAAAGTGGCTGGAACAGTTCTGTTATAAAGATTTTTTTATTCAAAAATTTTATTTTTTACTCCCTTTTGAATAAAATGGAAGTAACACTGCGATCACATCACACTACTGTTACGGAACAATTAGATTCCGTTTATTTCCTGGCATTTGCATAATACTGGTGTCACCAGGAATTTGCATATTATAGTTTTAATTTCAGTTGAGATACGATTACCCATTTCTAGCAGTTGAAACCGGTGATGCCCGGGCAAGAAATAAAAATAAATATTAAGAATAGCTAACTTCGTACTTCTAATCCTTCTATTGTATTATATTATAGAATTTTGTTTATATAACTTCAAAGGTTATCGTACAAAGACATCTTCCGCGTGTCTTCCCTCTTCCAACACTAATTTGTAGAACGGTCTAAAAATATGTTCGATTTCCCGCAGAAACGCGAAAAACCTCATATAAAATGGTACAGTTGAAGCTGAGTTTAGGGTAATCCTTAACTCACTTCCTCTTCCTCGTGGACAAAGAAATTTCGAAAAATCGCTTCTTAGTGTACCTTCTTAGGTTATCTTCTTAGTGCACTCATCTGGTATCTTATCTGTGTACCAAATTTCAACTTTCAACTCCTATCCGTTTTGGTTCTGCGCTTATTATTATAATTATTATGTTGGGTTTAGTGAGTTATACTCGGTTGACACCGGTGGTTGTGTACTATACCGGAACAAAGTCAATGCATAAACCAAAACAAGACAGAAATTAAATAAGTGTGTCAGTGTGTGTTTTCAGTGTAGTTTAATAAGTGTGTAGTGTGTACGGTATGACACCTGTAAAAGTGAAAGTAACAGGTACAATAAGCACCCTATCCATCCTTCAGAGATGACTTATTTACAGGCAATTGTGTGTATTTGCTGATTTTTCACTGCATGTGTTTTGTATATTGTGAGTGTTTGAAATAAATGTCTATAATGTATGTGACTTTATTGTGTTCGTCAATAAGTGTGATGTCTGGTTTGTTGTAGTAAATTGTTTTATTTATGATAATGGCTCTATCGTAGTACATTTTCCGCGTGTTATTTTCCGATACCGTCTGTGGGATATATTTGTAGTATGGGTCGTGGATGTCTAAAATAATTTGTGTTTCTTTGCAAGCTCTTGGTGTATTATATTCACTACTTGATTATACCTATGTAAATAATATGCTTGTGCCAGGAGCTTGCGACCAAAAGTGATGTGTTTTATAGTTTCTGGCATAATGTGACATTTCATGCATGTGAATTTGTGAGTGTTGTATCTTTAAGTATGTGTTTTCTGTAGTTTTTAGTATTTATGACCTAATTCTGTATGGCAATCATGAATCTTTCTGTCTTCTTAAAACGTCTATTTGATGCAGTTTTGTCAAGAAACTCCTGGGACAGTTCGTAGGGATGCCTGCCATGGAGTGCCTTTCGAGCCCACGATTGCTTAATGGTATCTATGCTTTCTATATGTTGTGTCGTAAGTTTAGTGGTATTTTATTTGATGCTAGAATTGCTGCTTTATGTAACTGTGATTTTGTAGAAAACCTCTTGCAGTGTCTGTATTTGATTTTAGTGATGTCGATTAGGCCACGTTTACCATCTATACGTGGAAAAGTTAATCTTACTATAGCGGATTTGATATGATGTTGTTTATGTTTAATAGGATTTCTCAAACGGGATCTCAGGATCTCAATTGCTTTTTAACCCGAGAAATTCTTTTAATTTCGAAAAATTTCACAAATTTCTTAAAAGTTCACATGTTTTTTATTTTGTGTTAAGGTCGAGAAAATTTTGCGAATAGAAAGTATAATTAACTTGTAAACTGTCAGAATACATTTGTATTTATTAATTTTAAATCTACTTATTAGCTTTTTTTTAATTGTTGCTCGTTATGGCATGTCACAAATGGTCAATAATCAATATGTAGCTTATTTGTGACAGGACTCTGAAAATTCTTTACTTGTCAGAACCTGTAATATCTGGAATAATTGTAATTACGCTGTCTTAATTTTTAATCATGCTTAACTCCAGGTTGTGAAAATTGGGCAAGGATACAAAAGAGTACGTAGTGTAAAAGTATGAAGTTTTTCTTCATAAACCTGATTATTAAAGACAAATGAACTGCCGAATTATTGGGCTATAAGCTTGATGTTTCTATTAAAGGAGCCGATGTAGACAATGAAGAATACTAGAAAGCAAAAGAAGTACTACAATCTCGAAAACAAACTAGAAATCTTCCATACTACAAGTGAAAAAAACACATAACATCTGTCTTCTCTTAAATGCATTTAACACGATTCCACCGTCATGAATTGAATCTGAAAGGGCATTATCGGTAGCAGGACTTTTCTTTAGTAAAATAAGAATCAAATTAAGTACATTTTTTGACCATTTTTGATTTTTAAAATTTTATTATAAAAATTTACAATAATATTTTGTATTATGTTTTATTTAAAAAACGAAATTACTTTCTAAGTTAGAAGTTTGATCTAAGTTCATTTTTTAAATTTTCAATCCAATTCAAAGCATTTTTATTGTTGTTGTTGTTGTTGTTGTTGTATGCAGTTTCCAGCAAACTTTACTAAATTATTTTTATTTGTGAACATTTCTACGTAATTCAAAGATGATTTTTAATATATATCTTACACAGCATTACAGTAAACGCCCCTATAACATGGGTCCCTATAATTACGATTCCTATAAAACGGCGAAAAATTGCGACGGTATCCGTACAAACCTAGTAAAAAAACTCCTATAATTCGGTAAAACGTCATCGGGCAGCCGAACTACTTTCCGCCGTCCAGCGCCACGCTACGGAGAATTAGGCTGGTAAATTGAGTTTACTATCGTCTGTACAGTATTATATATAAATTAGGTACTGTATATATAATTATATATTAACTTAATTTTGTAACTTTATTATAATTATATATGTACTTTCCGCCGTCCAGCGCCATGCTACGGAGAGTTTAGGCGAGTAAGTTGTTTACTATTGTCTGTACAGTATGTAAATTAGGTATCGTAAGTCTAATACAGCACTAATTTTATACATTTGTTGGGAAAGAAACATTTATTATTCAACGACCGTAAAAATTATTTATATTAATGATGTCTCTGAAGTTCAACGAAGTTTTCGCAGAAAACTAACTTATCAGAAATCGCCTGCCGTTTGGTGCGCTGCTCCGCGACGAAAACAAGCTTGAGCAATGGAGACGTCGAATGATGCACACTCGGTAAGTAATCCTACAATTTTTTGTTTATAGCATAGTTTATACGGATTATTTTCGAAAAATTTATACGTGTTTTGGAAATGTTGAGTCGAATTACTCTAGAATCGATTAATTTTATGGAAGAAAACCTTTCAAACAGCCGTAGTCCGTAAACTTCATACGTGTCGGGTCGCGATTGGCTCATGTATTTAAGGATTCCTACAACGCGAAATTCGTATAACGAGGAACGTATCTACCGCGTTAAGTAATACCTCGACTTACGCTACCCCGACTTACGCGAACCCGGAGTTACGCGATTTTCAAATCTCGTCGATTCGTCTTTTGTTTGAGGGTCACGCAACTCTTGATTACTTACTCCTCCCACACTATTGTTCGGCTTACATGTTCGGACGTGTCGCGCGGAATAGACATATAGCTAACAATTTATTTTGTGTTATTTATTTCTGTGTTTTTTATATCTACGGAAACTCGAGAGACTCTACTATGTCATCCAAACGAAGTAGAACTCATTCTTCTGCATCAAACAAGAAAAAATAAACTTTATCTTTGGAATGTAAAGTTAACATTATTAAAGACTTCAATACAAAAATAAAAATTCGTGAATTGGCGAAGAAGTTTGATCTACCGGAATCGACGGTCAGAACAATTATAAAAGGTAAAGAAAAAATTCTCGAACTGTGAAAAACGCTCAATCTTTAAATTCAAGCATCATTCGTAAACGTCACAGTATTATCTCAGAGATGGAAACAATGTTAAAATTATAGCGTGATAATCAAGTAAATGTGAAAAATTGTAAAGTAATATAGGCCTAATTTGTGATACAAATGTATTATGTAAGATTTTATTAAACATTTTTTTTCTAAATTATTGTTTTCTTTAGTCTCCGGCCTCAATTAAAAATTATTTGTATGTATTTATATGCGAAATTATACCCCGACTTACACGAATTCTACTTACGCGGTTACCGCTCTGTTCCACCTATCGCGTAAGTTCGGGGTATTACTGTATTAGTATATTATGAATTATTCTTTTGAAAATTTCTTAAATTATAAATGCTAATTATAATTACGCCATTAAATATTTTATAANTCTTCTTACACCTTGAAAGGATGTTTGCATCTAAAAGAGAATAACGAAAGAAAAACGATTGATTAAATCTGTAAATGAAGTTATTTTTATTATAATAAAATTTCTCACGTTTGAGGTAAAATCAGAAGCCAAGAATCCAAATGAAATACATAAAATAGTTGTTACAGCACAGATCATAAAAATGAAGACTTTTAATGCAAATTTCGTTATCAAGAAAATTGCCATAAAATAAAGTAAACACGTTTCTGCTAATAAAGCAGCATACAGAATCGTTAGTGAATAATTGAATGTACCGTTGACTTGACTGGTGTATGTCCAAATTTCATGGTGTTGTTCCATAATTTCTTTCACTTCAATTTTCAAGTTTGGATTATCCTTTCTTAGTAAGTACAGTTCTTCAGATACTTTCTGAAATGATTTTGATACAGTAACAATAATCATAAAAAGAAAGAAAATCAGGTAGAATAAACCTGATTTTCTTTGATTTTCATTGAGAAAAATCATCCATATTTCAATGTTGATGCTACAGAAAAGTGCTTCGTGTTTGAATAATTCTTTCTTTTTTAAATCTTGATAAAAGAAAAATACATTCAAGAACTGAAGCCATAATGTAATAATTATTGTCAAAATCACACTGGCAATTCTTGTGTGATTAATGATAGAAAACAACTCATTTTGGCAAAAGTAATTGGAATTTCTTACTTTAATCTTTGTATTTAATTTTACTCTTCTGATGATGCTGAATGTTACGGCAATCGCTAATGCAAGAATACAGACGCCCACTTTGACAAAGATGTCGTTGTCGACAATCGAGTAGCAGGATATACAGGGCGTTTTACTTGACAGAAAAGGAATTATCATGCAAAAAGTATGAAAGAAATGCATCCAGTACATACATTCGATGAAAGATAAGTAAAATCTCTTTAGAAGTTTGTGCAAATAATTGTTGTTTTCTATGACGCATGAACAAGGATTGAAGAAATTCCATCCGTATATCATTGACATTGAGGTAATTGGTGACAGAAAACATTTTAGACATATTTCGTGTTTAAAACTTACAATAGTAGAGCTAATGCTCGATGAGGTTCGTATCATGTCTTCTTGGATAATTGTGATAATCTTTGATGTAAGAACTGTCTGCGTTGTACTGTACTTAAAACAGAAAATTACCGCAGAAAAGAGTTGTTTGCTTTATGCAATCAGTTGAAATGCTGTGCAGCTTCTACGATAAGTATAGCTGTTTCTCTTTTATATAAGCATAATTACGAAAACTAACAATACCTTTAATTGAAATTAGAAATTTCATACATTATTGTTCCATTAAAAGTTAAATACGGTAAGCAATAAATATGATAAATAGAATGGAATGTAATTTTAATAGGTTTATAAAATTCAATCGATTTGTTACCTTTCTAAATTGATGCATCCAATTATATCAGGAAGTAATTCTTATATGTTTAACATACATATTGTATTAGTGATATATGAACTTGTTCACGTACAGTATTAGAAATATTTTTATGCCAAAACATTCTCCAGTGCTATAACATAAATATTGTGAATTTTCCAAATTTCGATCTTTTAGATTAATTTATATTACTGATTTAAATGACGTTGTCTGATTCTGATAACTGCTGCAATTTTTGACCAATTTAGATGAAATTTAGGTTGTATTTCTTTTATGTTTTGTCGGAAAGTATAGGCTACTTACTTCGAGCAAATATCGGCTATAGAATAAGCGTTCTATCGATTTCGGATCGATGATCTTCTTTACATTGACGTGACGTCAGATACCAGGTGACGATCATGCTTGAAGTGGAAATATTACTTAAGCTGCATTTTGAAATATTTTAGCAAAATGGCATATTTTAACTTACTTCATCGAATTTAAAATTTAAACTTTAAAAAAAAAAATTGAAACGCGTTACTTTTATAACAAACAGAATGGAGTCTAAAAGTGATTGAACTTTGGTTATTTTTTGAAAGTTTTGAATTTTTTATGTATAATTTCGTAACATTATAATAACTTGTTAATAAAATTGCGCTATTCAAAAATGATTTTACATTCAAATATTAAAACATTGCAGAATCAGAAACGTCTTGTCACCCTACCTACCTAAAGTTGAGTCGTTACATTCACATTAAATTTCAACTAGGAGTATGGTCATTTATTTGCATCTGGAAATATTTATATACATTTTTGACATGTGCGTATGAAAATGGCTAGAAAAGTTTTAGAATTAAGTGTAATAAATAACCAGCCAATTATTAGAGTTGTGATATGAAACATATTGTGACTCTGCTCAACCAACTGGTACTACAAAGTAAAAAGAAATTAAGATACAGTTTGTTTATACTCTGTAGTGACATTTGAGGAGCAAAGTCAATACTTAGAGTTTGATTATATATTATGACGCAAAAATTCGCCATTGTTTTTTTTAATAAACTTCCTATGTTAAGGGGAAACAGGTCTTTTCTAAACTATCAGTTCTAATAACCTATTATTAATAATTCGTGGCCAGTTAATTAAAAAGATTCCTTGTATCTACATCACGTTCGGTCGCCACGGCTCGATTCAGGCACTGATGTTTCTTGACAATTTCAAGCGAATTCCAGATTTGTCATTTGACTTTTCACCTTCTATTTCGTCATTAAATATATAAAAACTACCGGTTCGGACCGAAGGTCAAGTTATTTCAATTTATGTTTGTCTTTATTTGTTTTCATTTGTCTTCCTTAATCGAATTATTATATCTTTCGAATTAACGTATAAAGCATTTGGCACCAGGGGAATTAAATATGCCCTTCATTTGACTGCTACAAATTTAAAAATCATAAAGTATTTTTCATTAACATAATGCCTATTACTTTAAATACAAGAAGAAAAGTGGTAAAATATTATCAAAAAGGGCGCATTTGTACATAATAATACTTTTCTGGTAAATTTTGAAAAACAGTATTGTAGAAAAATGTACAAATGCATGTTATAATATAATTTTTCATATTCCAATTAGACTGTTTTTATGAGTTTGTTAGTTCGCCCACGTATCAATTTTGGTATTTTTGCGCCCTGAGCACATGCTCCCCTCTCCCGTCCACACGACCCTGGAGGTTATTAATTCATCTATGTTTTAAATGAGACAAAATTGAGATTAATCTAAAACGTACTTAATAATGTTTTGCTCTCTGATAGGGCTGATGTTACTATTTCTTACTAACCACTTAAGTTTTCAACACCTTTGTGGAGCATAGTTACAGAATAATTTGATTGGGGTGCTGCCATTGTTCTCCCCCTTCGTTTTCGTTGTGGGGAAAAGTGTTCTCTATAGGGCGGCGTTCTGGTCTTCGAATAGGTTCAAGGTCTATATACATAGGTCTGAACATGCATGACCTACTTCTAGAGCCGTTATTTTAAGGCTTTTTGAGTCGCATGTTTTAAACAAACTTATGCTAGCAGTCAGTTTTATACAACATTAAACTAATAATGCATAATACCAGTGATTTTCATTCTAAAAATATAATAATAATTTTCGATGATTATGCAACCCGAATTTCATGTAACTTTTTGATTAAATAGTTTAAAAAAAAAAACAATCATCTGTATCATTTGCTATCGTAATTGAAACAAATGGATGCTAGAGCTGTTGCAATTACGTATATAGGCACTTCCTAAAGTGGTGCAATCAAAGAAAATTTATAGTATAATAAAGAATATACAATGAAGTACATTAAAGTTATCTAAAATTATATTTTAAAGCATTTATCAATACAAAAATATTAATGCATTAAAAAATAAATACTAGACTAAATGTTTAATTAATAAACATTATTGGCTTTAAAAAGACTTAAATTTCATATTTTCCAAATTACATAAAATTTATCAATAAACATAATATTAAACACAATTTAATGATTTTGTATAAAAGGGCTGAGGAATTTACAATTTAAAAAACGTAACTTCAACATCCTGAAAACATGCTCTATAACGCAACCTTTTTGGAGAAATGAGGATGTTTTGCTTTCTTCCTCCACCTCTTTTCTTACATTTTCCTCAAACACCTGTCCGAATGACACAACTAACTTGTCTGAATAAACAACGATTTTGATCTGAAATAAAGATCAGTGTTTTGTAAATTGGCTGTTATTGAAAATCTTGTGTGTTCAGATGATGCGCTTCTAAGTAAAAGGATGGTGGAATAGTCAGTAATAAAAAGGCCGAGTGTTGTACTACTCGGAGAAACGGGGACTCTAATGCCATGAATACAGGAGGATAGTCCCCCTCCAGCTCCAGCAGGCCTTCCATAAAGTCATGGTCCAGACAGGAGAGGAACTCTACACATCGACAGAGGTATTATGGGTTTAAATTGATTGTAAACTCTCTCTCTAATACTGATTATAGTCTTAGGTTAGACATGTGTTTTATGTTTTGTTATTCTATTATTTGTCTTTGTTGTTTTGGTCTTCTATGATCAAATTGTTGATTTTTTATATTATATGACCTTCTTAGTCTAGTATTTATTGATTATGCAAAACGATCCCCCATACAGAATTTTACCACTCGGATTCTGTTAGAATAAGCCATTTAGTGACAAAGTGAGTGGGTCCAAAGGATCTGACGATTAGAGGGCCTTGACCCTCATTCGTATTCTCACATATTGGTGTCAGGGTAGGGTTCTGTGCAGAAATAGGACAAACCTGTATAAGTAGGACAACCTGTAGAGTAAGGACAAAGACCACGTTTTGGTGTCGTTCCTACCCTTTCTCCTCTAAACTAAATTATTTCTAAGTAAATTGGTAAATTGGCCTAGCGATTTTTTAAGTTACGCATAAGGAAATATAAGGTTAAACTAAGATAATGGAGGGAGAACCTTCTAGAGGGGCCACGTTGGCAGGGAACCTCATAACTTTAGGAGGATTAGGGGGAATGATTCCCTTACTTCCCGTATTTTTGGGTGATACAAGCGGGATTCGTATTACTGAATTCTTTGATGCTCTCGCCGATGTGAATAGAGTGGCTGCCTGGACACAATCTCAGATGTTAGCCATTGCTAGATTAAAGTTAACTGGCATTGCACGAGAATTTGCTCGAAAGGATCGGAGGATTAAAGATGTAGAAGATTTTGAGACCTTTAAGAAGGTTATGATAGAACGCTTTGAACGGATTCCATATAGGCCTACATATAGGCTTCAGAAAATTTTATGCATGTGTACAAGCTCGAGATGAGGTCGAACAAGATTATGCCGTCAGGTTACAGTCACTATCTACTGAGGTGGAGATCGAGCATGAAGGAGCTAGTGATGCTGAGATAGCAATTATAAAAAGGGTGAAGGAAAAAGAATTAGATGAGCGACTCAGAGTACAATTCTTATCAGGAATAGATATAAAAATTAGACAGCGTGTAATGTCAAGGAACCCGAAGACCTTTGATCAGGCTCTACAAATAGCGACAAGAGAAGAAGAAATTGAACTTTTAACTTATGAGAGAAGCAATATAATAAGGAGTATTCATGAAACGAAAAATTTCATAAGAAAGGAGCAAAATGATACAGATGAACAAAATTTATATAAAAATAAGAGGATGAGAGAATTAGAGAAGCAATTAAAAGAATTGCAGAAACATTTGGAAGATTTTAGGGATCTAGAGAAGGTAGAAAATAGTGGCGATAAAGGTGAAAGGAAATCGCATTTTCGTTATAAGAGGCGAGATCAAGATAAACAGTTCTGTCCCAAGGAGACAGAAGAAGGCCTTCCAAAGAGAGATGAGGTTTGGACAGGAAAATATTATGCTATTCGCTCGAATACTAAACCCATTGTCCTCGTATACGCCAATAACATTCCAGTGAAAGTTCGAATTGATGAGAAAGCTAAGAGTACGCTTCTATCAAGGCGAATAGCTGAGAGATTAAATCCCAACGTGCGGGTACAGTATTCGGTACCTATAACAATCGAGAATACTCCGAGTGAATCTGTTTCTGCAGAAGGAATATCGATGCCAATTTTCAAATTGCGTAGTCTCCGCTTTAAAAGACTGGGGCGAATTGTGAGCCCTGAGATAGCATGGCCATGTGATGGAATAGTCAGAAAGGATATCCTCGAGGGTGAAGGAATACAAATAGACTATCCAAATAGAAAAATTATTTTATCCAATAATCGGGAAGTGCATTTTTGCTCTTCTGTCCCTGTTGACCAAGGTCGGGGATTTAAAAAAGAGAAATCGCGGAGGTTAAGGCAAACCACTCCGAGAAGAAAAGAGACCTCAACAAAGACCCGACGATAGGGTAATGGTGGTATCATCAGAGGTATTCGAGCATTATCCTCCAAGGATCGCTGTAAAGAGAATGAAGATAATGGAGCTAAGGATGACAGGAAGACAGCCTACATTATACCAATTCTAAAAACAGTCAGAAGGAAGAAATGGCAGAAAGAAAGGAGAAACAGAATCTTTCCGATAAACCAATGCAGGAGACTAGGGGCGAATATGAAGGAAAATCGCGCTGTTCTATGAACATAGTTATTTTACAAAAATTTATAAATTTAATGCTGTTTGCCTTTACTATTATCTTCGGATACCCCAAAGGCCCATTCTAGGAATAGAGGAATCAGGAACCGAGGTAAAAACATACAGAAGCCGCATCCCAGTATCCACTTTCCCGAAACCAACAAATTATCCTATACTTCAAGGAGCTAACAGACTCTATTTTGAGTCCTTTAATAATTGTTACAATAATAATGGCGGCGCCCGCATTAGCGATGGTATCGGGGTGGAAAAAGCTATAATTTTAAAATATGATCTCGTGAAGGAAAAAAGTACGGTCCCAAGTGTAAATTTTAACCACCAAAGGGATTCAGAAAAAGAATATTTAACATAGCCAAAAATTTCCAGAAGGTAGGATATCAGACGAAATGTCATCACTGAGTGCATTAACTTGCGCCTTCCCAGTTTCTACATTTTCATTCATTAAAATCCATAAAGCCGAAATGAAATTATCTGAACTAAGGAAGACGCCATAGTTCTTTCCACAAAACTACAGCTACAGACGGACGTTTTCCGTTCGACAGCAAACCGTCCCACCAGATGTATTAATTTATGCAAAAGAGAAATGGAAATGATTAATCTCTAATTTAGTTTGTTCCGAGGAATGAAACTTCGATATTGTAGTAGATACAAATAGAGAAAAGGGAAGATAAAGATATTAAGGAGCACAAACACATCGTTAGAGAAACCCAGGTAATCATTATACCTGTATAGAATATAAACATATAAGTACTAAGTAAGCGTAAAAGAATAGTTAGATATTATACATAGAGTAAGTTAGATACTGATCAGTAAGTTAAAAAATAGGGTAGGAAAATAGTTAAAAGATAGAGAGTACTCACATAGGAATGTAAATTAATACCTCATAACTACCTTCAAGAAGGAGAAGTAAACCTATTCATAAGGAAGTTAGAGTGAAGTCCAACTACCACCACTTTTTGTTCATATAGGAACAGTACAATTATATATTATAAACCTTTTAACTTTTTATCCTGAAAGAAGGAATAGAACCAAAGGAAGCAACTCCGGAAGACAACCAACACTCAGAAGAGGATTATTACATTATTGGTAAATAACTTCAACTTCCACTTATTAACTTCATAGGAAGCTATTGAAGAAAAGATAAGACCAATGAAGAGACGATTTCCTCCTTCCGAACGAGTGATACTTATGTTCCTGTTGAAGTTAAATTGAAAGACAACCTTGTGAAGGAATTTATTTCCTCCCAATTATTAAATTTATCGTAATCATCGTTTATGCACTCGTTATATATGTAACGTATTTTTCAAAACTGTTACCGGTGAATTGTACACGTTTTTTCTACATCCTCTTAAAGATGGGACATACGAAATCGTAATATCACTAGTTTAACATTGAAATGCGTGAGTAATATAAAACCGAGAGAGGAATAAATATATCAAATATTTTAATGGATTTTTTAAACTCCTGTCGAATATACAGAACTATCATAAAAACAAACCAGTAAATTCTTATCGGTTGGGTTAAGTTATAAATCTACTCATAATTCATATAATGGAGCGAGGGAAGCCAAATATCTACCAAGAAGGCGGCTATCAGCCCAAAACCGGTCCTGGGTAGAATCATTGGAAGCTTTATACAATATTTTGGTGTGTAGCTTCAACAAGCTAAACCGAGTGAGATTGGTGCTCTGTAAAGCGCATGCACAAATGCCTATAATCTGGCTACTTTACACCGTTCAAATATTTTCGACGTGAAAGCTGTCCCGAAGCTGTGTAATTCGACATTACAGAGCTTACGTTGGAAATATGCTTATACGAATTTATATTCGAACTAGCAGATAAGCCCGGCGTTACTTGGGAAAAAAGTAACGATAGCGAAAATTAAGATTATTACATTATAGCCAATCTTACCCGTTTTCAGAGAATGCGAGAATTAGGTCCCCTGATTACAGATTAATTAGAAAATTTTAATATGGGTGTAAAAATATGTTTGATTTCCCTATATGAAGATAAAGAATATGTTTGCAAAAACGCAAAAAACTTCATCTGCGCCTGTAAATCTTGCACGTTGCTTTCTCTTAACACTTCCATTGTTAATACCTCCATTGTTAACACATCCGTTGTTGAAGCCTTAATCCTGTCTCTCTCCCCCGTGGGAAGAATTTCCAAAAATCCCTTTTTAGTGTGCGTTCTCGTAACGTACCCTAACTGTGCACCTAATTTCAACTTTTAACTTTTAACCGTTTGGGTTCTACACTTATTATTCTTACTATCAAACCATCACCCAACCTATATATATAGATATACAATAGCAATCTTATCGTTTTTCTCACATGTAGTATAGAAATTTGTAATAAGATACATAATGCGGTTATAATAAAATATTAATTTTAATTAATCCAAAATACGTTAAAATATGAACATAATTGCGCAATATGTCTTTATATTTTAGAAAATATAAGGGAAGGGCACTTCTACCGCTTCCAAGGACGCCACGCCACTGTAAGGTTCTATACACAGGGTAACGTTACACTGTTTACAGGAATACAATGATTCTTTCCTAGCTCGTTTTTTTGTATAAAGAATGTATTTTCTTTCTGCGTACTTTTTCGTACTTGTCGGTGAATTCCCTCTCAGAAAATACCTCTCAAGAAGTCTGTTTGGGAATAATTTCCTTCATGTGTTTTCATGTAAAAACTGGTTTCGTAATTTCAACGAAGTACTTCTCCGTAACTTAGTCCACAAGCTGCAACCGGAAGTTCAGTTCAGAAAGCGTTCCTCTAAAATTATGTGTATTGAAATATATAAATATATACAGAATTACATTATATTACAATATATAACGCATAAAAACAATTAAAATGCAAACATATTTACCTCCACATTTTTTATACAGGATAAAATAATTGAAGATTGTTATGTCCAGCAGGTGACGAAACATTTTCAGATAATATATTCTTAGGCGAGTCCTTGCAATCGAGTATGTTGTAATACAATGCTTTGCTAGATCTATTTTTCCCCATTCCTTTACTGTACACCACACAGACAAGTTGTTTTAATTTATCTTCTCAACCTTACTATTCAAAAATAATTAGATTTTAAAAGTCAGCTAATATAAAATCACTTTCTAAATGTAAGAATAGACTTATTTCTGGTTTGTACTGGAACCACTTCAGCACCATGTACTGTACGGTCGATAGCATACGTGCATGCATACATACATCTTTCTTATCCTGCCACTTCATCGTCATCAACTTTTTTCTGTAGAATGCGATGAAATCTTTCTTCAACTTTTATTTTATTTGTTTTTTTTGATGTTTTCTGGCAACTCCTTTCTGTTTTTTTTTTCTTTGCGTACCAACCGCAGCTGTCTTAAAATCAACTAACAACTCAAAAGGTACAGGAGAAGTATAATAATTGTCTACAAATAACATATAGCCCTTATTTAATAATTGATCCATCAAAGTAACATTGATTTGAGCTGAATTGATATATCTAATCCTTGGACGTAGTTTTTATCTTGGTTTCGCTTCCTGTATACATTAACATGTTGTAAACGTAACCGGTGGAGACCCGTTACGTATAAAACTCGCAAAGTTGGAATGACTCCATCCAACATCGCAAAGTTGGAATGACTCCCAAATAAATAATCAAAAAAGAGGTTTTAATTTATACATCCTTTTGTTTGTTTCTGTTGGGTCAAAAAGTGAATTATCATTAAAATGTGAAAATTTTCTCAGTAGTTTCAAATTTTCCGTCATGTTTTCGAAAAAACGGGCATTTGTAGGATTCGATGTCTGCCAAAAAATGATGAATTGGTGGGTTTCTATTCTCTGTGAAATTATTAAGCAGAAAAAAACTTGATTTTTTCCGTGTTGGTTTCTTTTTATTCTATAAAAAGAATATAAGTTATTATTATATTAATTATATAAATTTTTATATTCGATATACCTATACCTGATCTCTGCTTGTACGTTTCATAAGAGATGGTGATCTTTACTCTGGAGTAGATTGTTCGGCGAACAAATTGAGTGATGAATGTGTTTAATAAGCTCATCATCGAAAAAATATTTAAATAACTGGAGTGCAGTTGGTTTATCACCGAAATCAACGAGAAAAATGTATCTAATTTCAATTTCATTACTTTTTGTTCGAAGTGGAGATAACAGTATATATATGTTTGACTTGTCCAAAAATAAATTTAAATTCATACCTTCTGCGAAAGTGGAAAAAGCTTCTCTTGGTCTTCCATTTGGTATTCACGTCTCACTTCTAAACGGATAATGGATGGTTTCCTCTTCGCTTTGGTTACACGATCCCTCTCCTAGTCTGTCTTTTTGTCGTCCTTCTTCTTCTTCCTCCTCTATTTCGTCTTCGGATAACAAATCACTTTCGCTCCTACTACTACAAACTAGCATCTCACAGATATCTGACATCTGTAGCTGCTTTTCGAAGCTAGGCCCAGCATGATTTGAGAACAAGTAAGAAATAGAAGGAAGTAAAGAATGAGCGTTCTTTAGTAATGTCTCTAAGCCAATCAGCTTGGAGGAGTGTTCAGACAAACAAATAAAGCGAAAGATAGCATGGATGAGTTTTTGGAATATTTTTCCAGTGTTGGAATAAATCAAATTTTAATATATAAACGTAATCTATAATTATGTATCCAAAACTTTAATATCTCATCTTGAATACATTTTAAATTTATTATAGATATATATCTATAGGCCTATATATATATATAAATAAACGTGTGTGTCCTTATATTTCACCTTTCAGCCAAAACTATACATAGCACATGAATGGTGTTTGTATGTGGTAATAGCCCCAAGTCTCCATTCGTGCACTATGGTGGTTGCGTCTCGATAGCTATAAGGGTGCGGGAGATATGGGCTTGAAAGTGATTGAAAATGGACGATTTTCTATTTCGATTTTAAAAATTTTCGGTTATAGAACGATTGTAAATGTTTCAGAAAATTGATTAAATTAAAAATAGTTCGTTTAACTGGACGTAAAAATTCTGTAATTAGTCTAAAAACGGGGGACCTAATTCTTGCATTCTGTGAAAACGGGCAAGATTGGCTATAATGTAATTATCTTAATCTTCACTATCGTTACTTTTTGCCCACAAATAAAAACCCAGCGAAGAGGGTCCTTGCAGCTAGTAATATATAAATTTATTGTAATAATTTCACTGAAAACAACTTATTGTATTTTTAAACGAACTAACTATCTGCAAAAATTGCATATATTAGTAAAATTATTAAATGGTAATATTGCCTAAACATTCAGAAGTTTTACATTTTTTAATTATCTGTTGAATAGCACAAACATCTTTCTGTGTAAGATGCAATAATTGCAAATTCGTGTCTTTCCTAGTTTTGGGATATAATACATAAATGCAATAAACGAGAGTAAGCCTTTTCTTTCACAATTTTACTAATTTATAAAAACCTATTTAACGTTTGGTTACAAAATAGAAATTTTTAATAAAAATCGACCGATAAATAACTATTGAGTATAGTACTTAAAAAACAATTAATTATCACAGTGATAATAAACTATTTTTGGAATTAAAGCAATTATAAAATTGAGTCTGTATGTACAGTAAGTACATACACACATGCATATGTTGTATATATTTAGATATTTAAAAGTAATTCATTATACATATTATTATACAGAGATTTTTTTAATGCAGAAATTTCTCATTAAGGTAATAAGGTATAAGTTTATCTAGTTTATATTTTTAGTATTTTGTATTTAACCAAGTATCATTAGAATATCAATATTTTATTTCCAAGTTTTTACGTTATATTATATCGAAATTTTTAAAACTTAGTACTAATAAACAGTTTAATTAAAATAGAAAATTAAAAATAGAAATTCCCAGTTTTAATTAAGTTGTTTGTTGATGCTAAGTAGGTATCCTGCCTCTTCAGGAGAAGACAGTTATGACTCCCGTGAGATTCGTTATCTCATCAACGCTTTTAAAATGTCACTAAAGATGATATTTTAAAAGCAACAATTATCACTTTAGACGTGTTTTGTTAAAACTGCATAAATTTGTGTTATAGGATATTGTAATAAAAGTTCATCTTCTTGTCATGAAATATCTATTCTTTTCCATCACATATTTTTAATAGCAATATGATAATTTACAGAATGTAATTTTAATAGACTGATTTATTAGGACTCTTCATAAATAAATTTCAAACTTGAGGAAGACATGGTAATGGTTATGACAAATCGGACAAAGTGAAACAGGGTTTAAAGGAGTGATTTAACTTGAATGGACGCCCATTTTATTTGATTCAATTTTATACAATCGACTTATTTCATTACTCATACAGTGATAAAACATTCTATGAATTCATTGAGGTTTATTCAACCACGGAAATGGGTAGGGAGTTAAGCCCTATTATTCCCTATGTAGATCTGTCAATGCAACTGACAAGCATTGAAGGAGTAATTACAGTCTCATGGGAGCCATACCTGTCAACACCAGTAATGGCTAATTACATGTGAATACCAATTAAAATGTAATTAAAGTAGGATATTAACAACACGAATTCTCACGCATTTATCCTGTAAAGATTATAACAAAATATTACTGTTTAAAAAATCGCGATATAATGCTGTATAATAAAAAAAGTCAGAAATAAACTATCGATATTCTAATGGTATTTAAAATTAAAAAAATTAAAACATATTACTACATAAACAGAGAGAAATTTATTCATTTAATGTGTATACATATAAAATTAATAAGTTTAAATATCTGCATATGTATAAATATACATGTCTGTATGTTGATATATTTTAAAACAATTCTTTTATCTTAAGGTTCCTAGACAAAAACATAAAATTCTTGGAGTTATTTCTTTACCGATCGCTAAATATTTTCTCTTTTTTATATATAACAACGTGAAATGTAAAAATTGTATTTTAGAATTTAAATTATTTATTTTCTGAAAAGTTATGCTTTTTAAATTTGCAAAAAAAAGTGTTTCATATATCCGCATTTACCTACTTACTACCAGTCGAATAAAATATTTTATATTTGTTGAGTAGTGTTATTCTTAACTATGACGAACCGATATTCATAAATGAAAATACAAATGGTGTCTCGTACGATTTACTCAAAAGCTAGGTTATCTTTACATTACAATTTATATAAATAGCTATAAAGTCTGTAATTTTCTTTAACTTCTATTTATTAATCCGTAGATGTTGTCTATTAAAAATTCGACACTCTTTTAACCTGACACAGTAATTTTATTGTTTAAAGTCAATCTCTGTAATTTATAAAAATTAATTAAATTTTATTTTGTATGTGACTATTTAATTTTAAAAAATACAACAACTTCGCAATATAATTATTTCGTATTTATTGCAAACACCAAAAAATACATAGGAGAATAAAATATTCGAATGTGATCTATCTGACGTAACTGAAAGAATGAATATATTGCACGTTGACAACACAACGTTGACAACACAATATATTGCACGTTGACAACATGATGAAGTTCCGTTCGGAAACTTCATGTTGCTTTTTTAAGTATTCATAATGGCAATTAGCATCTTGTACGATTAAATTTACACTTTCTTCTGTAAATAATTGTTCGAATATTTCTAATTCGGTGGAATTCTCATTTAAACGCCTCGATCTAATTCCCGAACAACTGCCATCGAACTTCAAATATTTTTCAACTAAATTAGAAGATTGAACTCATTTGATTGAATCGTCGTGTTTTCTTTTCTTACAAGGAGTCGCGCCATCTTGTTGAATCGGCGCATCTTGCTGACCAGAATATTCGAATCTCGGATATCTGGAATCTTCCTTTCCTGAAGAAACAAGCATTAATTTTTTAGTCTCTTCGCCGTTTGATCCGTTATAATTCATTTCGGCTTTCAAAGTAACTCACACAAACGCACACACACACGTTGTAGTTGTTTCCTGTAACAGGTCGCCTTTCGTTTTGACAGTAGCTACCGACTAGATCAAAGGTCACAGGAAATTGCGGTTGCAGACAAATCAAACAAAGGACTTGTCAGTATGCTTTCTGATTGTTCTAATTGAAACAAAAGCTTAAGGCTAGTGAAAGCATGCAGGAGACATGCGCTTGGAAGTAGGAATTAAGGTCACTTCCTATTGCTTTGTCTCTTGCAGAAGCACTTTCAGAGCTAAAAACATCAGCCCCCAAGTGTGAGGGGCCCACAATAATTGAATTGTTATCATAAATTTTTAATACTTTTTCATTAATTAACAAAGAGCACGAATCGTATAGTAAAAAATAGTTAATATTATTAGTATAATAATAATAATAATTTATAGTATTACTTGTATCATTTGACTTCAATTTAAAGGTTCTTTATTAATTATACAAATAATGAGGCCTCATTAAACTTCAGTAAGCCTCATGTTCCGTAAGATTTAGATCTTTCTTGAGTGTGCTATAGGGAAAATTGATACGATACGTCCCTTTTTTTCATTAATTTGTAATTAAGAATTTTTAGTGAACGTAAATATTTAATAGAAGGTAGTAATGTTGATGTAATTAACCACAATAACTAAATTAACCACAGCTTTTCAAGACAAATACGCAAGGAAATATATGTGCATTTATAAACAATTCTATTACTCCTTAAAGTCTTAGAAATGAACTAACCCAAATGCCAACTCTAGTCGGGGCGACTATAGTTGCATTACTCATATATACTAAACTTTCAATATTAAAACTGGCCTACGTGATTTAAATATAAGTTATCTATTTATAAAATTATCGTATTGTAACTATGGGGATTATTAAGTACTTAGTATATCTGTTCATAAGCCATGAAGACCTTTTAATAACCAGAATCAATGTATCATAAAGATTGTTAATTATTATATTATTATTTAGTCCCAAAAATATTCTATTGTCTTTTCCAGCCCATCTTTGTTGACTCTGTATAACAGAGGTTTTTCACCAAACAATGAATTCTTTATGTGGATTTGGACTTGATATAATAAAAATGTTCCACGGATTTTTAGGAATAATTAAATTAGTTTATGGTATTTTAAATTTACAAAGATATTTTTAAACAAATATATTCTTATCGTAATCATTTCTTTTATTAGTAACCAAACAGATGTCCAGCATTGCCCGTCCAAACCTGTTACATTAAAATCTATATTACAAATGTTACATATAATTAACACCTTATCCTTGCCGAGAAATATAATTTATTTCAAACAAACGTTTTCAGCCTGATTCACAGGCCATCTTCAGGTTGAGAACCAAGTTTGAATGAAAAAATTCCATTAATTATGTTGAATATTATTCAACATATTATTGAAATACAATGGATAAGAAAAACAGGTTAAGAATTCTTACTAAGAAAGTGGAGATGTTACAGCATGACATAAACTACTTCAGGTGCTTCTTGAGGGAAGAACACACACCAAAATCCTTAAAGTTAAAAAGAAGTATACGGAATATAATCCCCAAACATATGATTTGGAAGATAGAAAGAAAGATAATAAAATCTGTAATTAGGAGTAAAGTTAAAAAATGGAATAATTTAAAATACCAACTAAGAAAATTATTACAACAACATAGTTACAAAGAAAACCCACACAAAGGTATTGCAAATGGATACAAATATAGAAAAGATCTTAAATTACATAAATTATTTAAGTATCCGGTCCCTAAAATGAAAAATATGTGGATAAATAATTTAATTGTTAATAAAACTAACATACAAATCCCTACTTACATAAAACAATTCCTAACATTAGGAATTGATTTTAATATACCTATTGAGAAAATAACTATGGATCTAATAGCAAGTATAGACAAAAGTATAAAAGACTTGCCGATAAAAAAGGATAAGAAAACTAAATTAATAAATTCCGTAATCCAAGATATAAAACATATATCCCAAAAGAATAAATTTAAAGTAAATAAATATAAAACAAACTTAAATAAAACTATAAATTTTTTAAAAACAAATAACCTTGCTATCATAAAAGCTGATAAAACAAGACAACTCATAATAATAACTAATGAAGAATTAGAAAATAAAAGTAAAGAACAAATTGACAATGAACAATATACTAAATTAGTTAATAATCCATATGAAAAAATAAAAAAGGATTTAACAAAAATTGTAAAAGAAATGCATTCGAAAGGTAATATTAGTGATACGGATAAAAATAATATAATTAATTTTAATAATAATAGAACCCCCAAGTTACATATACGGTTGAAAACACACAAAAAAGAAGAAAAATATAGACCAATAGTTGATTTTAGATACTCGATACTATACAATTTAGAAAATTATATTAAACAAAAATTAAAAAGTATTGAAAATTCTAAAAATAGCATAAAAAATGCTGATGAAGCAATTAATATTATTCAAAAAATTAAAAAAGAAAAAACAGACACATTAATCAGCCTAGATGTAAAAAATATGTACCCTAACATAAAATGGAAACTTGTACGGGATAGCCTCACAAATTTAAACATAAGTAAAACTTTAATAGATTTAACACAATTTGCATATCAGAGAAATTATTTTGAAGTCTATAATGAATTCTATAGGCAAACCGATGGTGTGAGTATGGGGTCAAAGATGGGGCCAAAACTAGCTGAATTAGTAATGATAGAAATAGACAAAAAAATACAAAACATCCCAGGGATAAAGACCGTAATGAGGTACGTAGATGACTATTTAGTAATATTTAATAATAAAATAACTAATGATAAAATAATTCTTAACACAGTTAATAGTATAAATAATGATATTAAATTTGATATAGAATTGGAAAAAGATAATAAAATTAATTTTCTTGATATAACAATAAATAATGAAACAGATAAATTTACGTTTAATACTTATAAAAAACCATCCAATGTAAATAAAACAATAAACTATCACTCTAGCATTCCACAGACAGTAAAAAAGAATACATATATAATGGAATTAAAAAATATATATACAAGAACCACCAACGAAAATGACCGAAAAATTGAATTAAAAGAATTAGAACAGAAATTCATTTTAAATAGTTATCCCAAGAAAACTTTGATGATATGGAAAACACAATATGATAAAAATAGGTTTAATACAAAAATTAAAAAAGACAAAACATATAAACCCTTCCCATACATTGATAATATTTTTAATAATTGTAATAAAAATCTTAAAAAAGAGAATGTGGCATTGGCCCCAGCTTTGACCAACAAAATCTCACAGAATGTTCATATTAATAGATCAAAAACAGACAAATTTAATAATGATGTATTGAAGAAAACTGGTGTTGTATATAAAATCAATTGTAATTGCCAAAACCCGAAATATTATATAGGTGAAACTGGTCGTACATTAGAGACACGTATTAAAGAACACGAAGCTGCCATTAGATTAAATTATAACAACTCTCCCTGGTATAACCATATTAAAAATAGTAAATGTAAAATTGATAGAAATAATATTAAAATCTTACACACAGAAAAAAATATATATAAAAGAAAATTCAAAGAACATATTGAAATAATAAAAAATAAAAACAATAATTTAATAAATATCTCTAATGGCATGCAAATAGAACAACAGTGGTACGACATCATAGAGGGCGTGGCAATAGACCAATAAAAAATTTTTTTGTGATACTTAACACTAAAAGAATGATTGTAAAGGTTACTTTGTGTAAGTTACCTAGTGTAAGTTGACATTTGTGCATTTACAATATTAGAAAGAAAGAAACCTGTATGTATACTTTTTTAAAAAATCTTTGTACAACTTGCTTGTTACGATGTTTATTCATATTGTCATTATAAATTGTTATTTATAGAAATGTTTAATTATTGCGAACCCAAATCTAAAAATATTGAATGTTTTTCAAAGCATATTAAACCAAAAAAAAGGTCAGTGTGCATATTTTATAAAAATACCCTTTTCCTTTTTTGAAATATTTACCACTTAGTTTTTATTTATTTTGTTTTTATAGCAATAATTTCATCATATTACTTTTTACTCCTTGTACTGTTGTTTTAGTAAGTAACGATCCAACTGAATGAAAAAAGGAAATGTGTAAAACCCTTAGAGGTATTTGTGATGTGTTTATGTTATGTTACTTGGCAAATTACTTTGTTAGTTTTTTAAATTATATCAATTTAATGTTTATAATTGTAGAACACTGAAGAGGAACCGGAAATGTTATACCGGTTCGAAATGCATATGTGAAAACTAATAAAAGAATTTATTAACCTTTGCTGTGAGATAGTCTACCAAATGGATTAAAGAGACAAAAAATTCATNGAATTAAAAAATATATATACAAGAACCACCAACGAAAATGACCGAAAAATTGAATTAAAAGAATTAGAACAGAAATTCATTTTAAATAGTTATCCCAAGAAAACTTTGATGATATGGAAAACACAATATGATAAAAATAGGTTTAATACAAAAATTAAAAAAGACAAAACATATAAACCCTTCCCATACATTGATAATATTTTTAATAATTGTAATAAAAATCTTAAAAAAGAGAATGTGGCATTGGCCCCAGCTTTGACCAACAAAATCTCACAGAATGTTCATATTAATAGATCAAAAACAGACAAATTTAATAATGATGTATTGAAGAAAACTGGTGTTGTATATAAAATCAATTGTAATTGCCAAAACCCGAAATATTATATAGGTGAAACTGGTCGTACATTAGAGACACGTATTAAAGAACACGAAGCTGCCATTAGATTAAATTATAACAACTCTCCCTGGTATAACCATATTAAAAATAGTAAATGTAAAATTGATAGAAATAATATTAAAATCTTACACACAGAAAAAAATATATATAAAAGAAAATTCAAAGAACATATTGAAATAATAAAAAATAAAAACAATAATTTAATAAATATCTCTAATGGCATGCAAATAGAACAACAGTGGTACGACATCATAGAGGGCGTGGCAATAGACCAATAAAAAATTTTTTTGTGATACTTAACACTAAAAGAATGATTGTAAAGGTTACTTTGTGTAAGTTACCTAGTGTAAGTTGACATTTGTGCATTTACAATATTAGAAAGAAAGAAACCTGTATGTATACTTTTATAAAATCTTTGTACAACTTGCTTGTTACGATGTTTATTCATATTGTCATTGTAAATTGTTATTTATAGAAATGTTTAATTATTGCGAACCCAAATCTAAAAATATTGAGTGTTTTTCAAAGCATATTAAACCAAAAAAAGGTCAGTGTGCATATTTTATAAAAATACCCTTTTCCTTTTTTGAAATATTTACCACTTAGTTTTTATTTATTTTGTTTTTATAGCGATAATTTCATCATATTACTTTTTACTCCTTGTACTGTTGTTTTAGTAAGTAACGATCCAACTGTATGAAAAAGGAAATGTGTAAAACCCTTAGAGGTATTTGTGATGTGTTTATGTTATGTTACTTGGCAAATTACTTTGTTAGTTTTTTAAATTATATCAATTTAATTTTTATAATTGTAGAACACTGAAGAGGAACCGAAATGTTATACCGGTTCGAAATGCATATGTGAAAACTAATAAAAGAATTTATTAACCTTTGCTGTGAGATAGTCTACCAAATGGATTAAAGAGACAAAAAATTCACAAATTCCATTAATTAATTAAGGTCATCCAGCTGTGTAAACAATGACTCATCAGTGTTAAATTTCGCAGAAAGGCGAGACAAAGGTAGTTAAACTTTTAAGCTGTTTCTTCGAAATTAACACATTTCTTTCGTTTTTTTTCGGTTTTTAAGTATTTTTTTTAAATTAAAAATTCGTAAAAAAACATACGTACTCAAGTGGTTAATGGAATACAACATTCAAAATTCAAAATTAAATAAGCAACAGAATAAGATAAAATTAAAAATTAAATAATAAATAACCAACGGAGTAACATAAAATAAAAATATAAAAATGTAAAAATGTGCATAGAAGTATAAAGAAATACAATTACTAACACATCCAATAAAATTATTATTTTAACTGGTTAGAGCTCTTATTGCTTGAGTCGCTAGGAATGGTGTCCTTACTTGAGTCGCGTAGGTCTTTCAGACCCAGTGTTTTTAATATGAAATAATTCAATTTTATCTATCGCATAAAGAAACTATAATTTCTTTGTTGGATTCTGCGCTTTGTTTTCTATATCTATTTAGGCCTATATATATATAAATGGATGTGTGTGTCCCTATATTTCACTTTTCAGCCAAAACTACACATCGCACATAAATGGTATTTGTATGTGGTAATAGCCCCAAGTCTGCATTCCTGCACTATGGTGGTTGCGTCTCGATAGCTATAAGGGTGCGGGAGATATGGGGGCTTAAAGTGGTTGACTTCGAAGCTTTTCTATTTCGATTTTAAAAATGTTCGAACCGTTTTAAATTCGAATTGGTTCGGTTATAGAACGATTGTAAACGTTCCAGAAAATTGATAAAATTGAAAATAGTTCGTTTGACTAGATGTAAAAATTCTCTAATTAGTCTGGAAACGGGGGACCTAATTCTTACATTCTGTGCTGTAAGGGTGCTCGAGAATTCTTATAAAAAGAGCCCGTAATTTATACAAAATCCTCAGAAATGATAAAAGTGCTATAATGTCAGAGGAGAAAGCAGGGGTTTATAGAATTCCTTATGAGAATATGCAATTGGGCGTTAAAAAAGACTATATTGGAGTAACCACTAGGAGTTTAGGACTTAGAATCAAGGAACATAGTTATAATATCAGAAAGGAGTCTAATGCAACAATTTTGTCCCAAATGGCGCAAACACCAGGATCTGTAGTCAAATGGAATGAGGCAGCCATTATAGAACCTTTATTTTTCCCATCTTTGGCGTTGACAGCTGAAAACTTGCAGATTTATAGGAGTAAAATACAGGAAGGCTGTTTAAATGCGAGGGATGCAGAAAATCTTTCCTCTGCCTGGAATTTTATAGTTATAAAATTTAACTAATCACAGACTTGTGAAAGAAAAAAATTGCTGCGAAAAGTCTTGCTTCCAACTTTTAAAATGAAATGTGAATAATCACAATAAATTCGCTTTTTAAGTCGATTTTTTAGTTTTATATAACTAATTTAATGTACTTAAACATCAAGTTAACTAATTCGACAATATTTAGGAGATTAAATATGTTTTTAAAACTATCTAGCAACAAATATTACCGGGAAACTCCAACTCTCTATAGCAGGGGTGGCCAAACCGTGGCGCATGCGCCAAACTTGGCGCATTGGACGATTACAAGTGGCGCTTTAGTCAGTTCTGAGAAACATTGCCAGACTTGGCTTCTTTGCAATTAAGAATATTACATAGAAAATTAATTTTTTATAGTCTGTCTTGGCAAGTTCATTTGTTGCACAATTCGTTGCAATCAACTTTACATATAAAATGAGTGTTCTCCACATAGTAAATTACAGTGTATGCATGTATGTTTATTTTCGATCAGTGCATAGGCGTCTGAATGACAGTGCTACCGTCCGGACAGTCCACGAGTAGGTTGGACCGCTACACGTGTTGCCTTTTTTTTTTTTTTTTTTTTGCTTTTACGATTCACGATACATTCGCAATCGTGTATGCCACTAATGTCAAACGGGACTATTTTGTACGGGTAACTACACCACTACCGCATTTTTTATTAATTTTTTTTCAGACAACTGAATTTTGATCTTTTAAATTGAAATACCTGATTAAAGGGTGGCCGAAATTTTTCTCCGCCCCGGGCGGCCGCATCTGAACTCGTCTATCAAAAAATTGGCGCATGGTATGCAAAAGGTTGGCCACCCCTGCTCTATAGTAAGTATATGGAAGATGTTCTTGCTGTTAATTGGCTTTAAAATCTTCGTTTCTACGCCAATTACGCTCTAATTGGTAATTTATATTAAGACTGATTTAACTTCAACGAATGAGAGTTTTTTCAGTACCATCAGGTCAGGATTTTCCCGCGAAGAACCAATCCACGTGATTAAAGTCAGAATGTAAGCAAACGTTACAAATAGCTATCTTCTTCATTTTAGAGCCGTAATTCTAGTAATTTTACTCCTGAATATTTCTGACAAAACAAACATTTGTTTAAATAACGTCAATAAAAATAAAAATTAGCAAAATTAGAGCTGAAAACGAAGAAAATGGCGATTAACTAATGTTTATTTACATTCTGACATTGATTTACGTGAAGGGGTAATTCTTATCGCTGTCAATTTCCCACCAGACAATTCTGAGAAAATGCTTACTCGATCAAACGAAATAAAAAAATTATATTTGAGCTAATTAGGCTTTAAACAATATGGAATTAGATATAACATAAAAATTACAACTACGCGACAATCATATCGTGTAGCTATAATTATTATAAATTCGAATAATCTACATTTAATCTGATAAAAATACTTTTAATTATTATCTGCAATTATTATCTATTCATTTTTCATCGCTAAACAATAAAACAAAACTAATACGAGAGCGCAAACTACATTTGAAGTAATTACAAATGAAATCGCTGCGTTTAATCGCGTTACGACATTTTTGTCGCGCAATACGCAAGGAGCGACAGAAAAACACAAAAATAAATTATGATAATAAAAATTGTGAAAATTACAAAATTTTTGATAATTGCATTTTTATAACATTCAGGTACTGACGTGGATGCATTTTTAAGTATTATTTTGTAAAGATTTTATATTATAAAGAAAACAAATTACAAAATGGAGAACATGTCGTAAACAATGTTCCCTGTAATTTTTTTTGTCGATGAGTGAAACATATACTTCTCTAAGCAAAAAAAATTTTTGCTAAGCATATATAGGCTATATATATATAGCCTATAAAATTTTATTTTTTCTATAAAAATTAAAATAATTAGTTATAAAGTAGAAATTAAAATTCATTTTAAAACATACTGTATATTATACAACATATTATCTCTTGTCAATGATTTAATGTATTTAATTGAAATATACGTAGCAATAATCATGTTGCAGACAGAGTAAGAAATAAGTAAACAACAATTCAAATCGGTGTGCATGCTCGCCTGCGCAGCAACTATTTGAGCAGTGCGCGGCAGCGCGGCCGCCCAGCTTAGAGGGAACATTGGTCGTAAATTGCCGAATTTTTGATGGTCCACCCATTATTTTTTCGATTGCTTCATTTCATGCAGAGAAAACGTTTATAACTAAACTATTAGAAAATAAATTTCATGGATTCTACAATATTTTGAACAATGTCAATTTTTAAAATACATGATCGAATTAATTTTTTATCTGACACGACTGTATCAGATAAAAAATTATAAATAAAATTTATGTCTAAAAATCTTACTAAACTATCTATTAAATCATAAAGACAACATTCTTATGAATAAAATAAAGTAAAATCTTTGTCAATTAGTCGATTTACAATTTAGAAAAGAAGTGTTAAAATTAGTCATAAAACAATTAATGTTTATAGACTTTCGCAGTAGGGAGTAACGCGGAATCTGTTGACAAATTTTCTCTCAGAAGTGCATAATTTCTACTCACTTCGCTTGAAAGTGTAATATTTTTCCCCAGTTACAAACAAACCGAATGTCAATCGGTGAAACACGAGATAAATTACAGCGAGTTGAAATTTGATATGATTATTTTTTGGATTTTTCGTATAAAATTACGTAAAAATAAATATTAAAAAATCAATTTTGTCAATACGCAAGTAATTAATATCACTAAATAGCAAACAAAGCGCAGAATCCAACAAAGTAATTGTAGTTTATTTATGCGATAGATAAAATTGAATTATTTCATATTAAAAACACTGGGTCTGAAAGACCTAAGCGACTCAAGTAGGGGCACCATTCGTAGCGACTCACGCAATAAGAGCTCTAACCAGTCAAAATAATAATTTTATTGGATTTGTTAGTAATTGTATTTCTTAATACTTCTATGTACATTTTTACAATTTTATATTTTTATTTTATGTTACTCCGTTAATTATTTATTATTTATTTTTTATTTTATCTCATTCTGTTGCTTATTTAATTTTAAATTTTGAATTTTGTATTCCATTAACCACTTGACATAAGAATGTTTTATTAGGAAGTTTTAATTAAACATAAAAAATACTTAAAAACTGAAAAAATCGAAAGAAATGCGTTAATTTTGAAGAAAAAGCTTAAAAGTTTAACTTACTTTGTCTCGCCTTTCTGTGAAATTTGACAATGATGAGTCATTGTTTACACAGCTGGATGACCTTAATTAATTAATGAATCCTTAATTCAAATTTGGTTCTCAACATGAAGATGACCTGTGAATCAGGCTGAAAACGTTTGTTTGAAATAAATTATATTTCTCGGCAAAAATAAGGTGTTTAGTTATATGTAACATTTGTAATATAGATTTTAATGTAACGGGTTTGGACGGGCAATGCCGGACATCTGTTTGGTTACTAATAAAACAAATGATNAATATTCTACGATGAGTAAACGCAATATACAATAGATTACAGATAAACTCGAAAGAGGAGACATTTTCTACCAGTTTCATATGAAATTTTTATATTATTAAGCATTAAAAACGTATTAAAAATATATGATAACAATTATATTATAGTGGGCCCTTCACACTTGGGGGCCGAGGTCTTTAGCTCTGTAAGTGCTTCTGCAGGAAACAAAGCAATAGGAAGTGACCTTGATTCCTACTTCAAAACGCATGTCTCCTGCATGCTTTCACTAGCCTTAAGCTTTTGTTTAAATTAGACCAATCAGAAAGCATACTGATACGTCCTTTGTTTGATTTGTTTGCAACTGCAATTTCCTGTGACCTTTGATCTAGACGTTAGCTACTGTCAAAACGAAAGGTGACTGTTCAAGGAAACAAATACATCGTGCGTGTGTGCGTTTGTGTGAGTTACTTTGAAGGCCAAAATGAATTCTAATGGATCAAACGGCGAAGAAACCAAAGAATTAATACTTGATTCTTCAGGAAAGAAACATTCCAGAAATCCGAAATTCAAAGATTCTGGTCAGCAAGATCTGCCGATTCAACAAGATGGCGCGACTCCTTGTAAGAACAGGAAACACGACGATTCAAACAAGTGGGTTCAATCTTCTAATTTAGTTGTAAAACATTTGAAATTCTATGGCAGTTGTTCGGGAATTAGATCGAGGCGTTTAAATGAGAATTCCACCGAATTAGAAATATTCGAACAATTATTTACAGAAAAAAGTGTAAATTTAATCGTACAAGACGCTAATTGCCATTATGAATACTTAAAAAAGACACATGAAGTTTCCGAACGGATGTTGAAATGCGAAGACACAAACAAAAACGAGATTATGCTGTTTCTGGCATTGTATATTAGAATAAGGCAGGGAAAATTTCCGTCAAATTGCAAATATTTGTTTATGGATTCGTTATGGGGTGACTCGTTTTTTTACGAAACGACTGACAAAAATCGCTTTTTCATGCTAATGGAAATGTTGCAATTTGCAGACTCGCCTAATCATCAAACGTCGGACAGATCACGTATAATTCGTAGGTTAATGAATAGCTTGAGAAATTCGTTCAAAAGTGTATTTTATCCTTTCGAAAACCTGTGCATCGATACTATACGTTTTAGCTGGAACGACCGATCATTTCGTAATTGTGATTCTTTGCATCGAAGTCAATTTCATGCAGATTTATTTATGCTGTCGGATTGTAAAACTGGATACATAGTCGATTTTATTACTTATATCGGCGAAGATACGGCAGTTTCACCTTTGTTTTCTCGTCATCATGATCTGGTCGTGTTAACATTATTACAGCCTTTTTTTGGAAAAGGTCATAAATTACATCTGAATAATTTATCTATTTCTCCCATATTATTTGAACGATTATACAAAAATGGGGTTGAGGCATGTGGTTTTGTAAAATTATCAAGAGAACATTTTTCCTTCGATAATAATGATTTAAAAGCAACAGTTATAAAAAAATTCGATACCGGCAAATCGCAGTTCAAAAACTCCAAAGAAAACCTGAAAATTAAGAAGTCGTCTGCAATTGAAGAGCAAGGAATTGTCGAACGTGCAAGCTTATTTAGGAGAAATGCCCATATCACTGATATTCCAATAAATTGGTATACAAACTTATTTCTACTTATACTGCGCATTACTATAAGAAACGCTTATGTGTTACGCAAAACATTGGGCAAAAATAACGCAAGTTTTGCAACATTTAAACTGAATCTTTTTAAACAAATCGACGCTAAATACCGCACGAAAAACGTGGGTAAATACAGGGGATGGTTTCATTTGTCAGAATAAATGAGCGGAAATTTTCACAGGAAATATCGTTTATATCCGGAAAACTAAAAACGATACGACTGCTATAATTGTTCTACTTCTATACTGGAATTGAGAAAGCGGAAATCAACCATATATGTGTTGTGAACGTGCAATATATTCATTGTTCCATCATGGTTTTGATAGAGGTAAAATACAGTTACGTCAGATAGATCACATTCGGATATTTTATTCTCCTGTATATTTCTTGGTGTTTGCAATAAATACAAAATAATTATATTGCGAAGTTGTTGTATTTTTTAAAATTAAATACTCATATACAAAATAAAATTTAATTAATTTCTATAAATTACCGAGATTGATTTTAATTAAACAATAAAATCACTGAGTCAGATTAAAGCAGTGTCGAATTTATAACAGATATTCTGATATGATTAAGACAAGGACATCTACGGATTAATGAATAGAAGTTCAAGAAAATTACAGACTTTATAGCTATTTATATAAATTCTACTGTAAAGATAACCTAGCTTTTGAGTAAATCGTACGAGACACCATTTGTATTCTTATTTATGAATATCGATTCGTCATAGTTAAGAATAACACTACTCAACAAATAAAAAATATTTTATGCGACTGGTAGTAAGTAGGCGAATGCGGATATATGAAACATTTTTTTTTGCAAGTATATAAAGCATAATTTTTCAGAAAATATATAATTTAAACTATAAAATACAATTTTTACATTTTATGTTATATATGTTACAGTCAAAACCCGTTTTAAGTTAGAACGCGTTTTAACTAGTTGAAACTAGTTTCTACTGAATGTCTTTGTTAAAACCCGTTTTGTCTAGTTAAAACTAGTTCTAACTCAAATTCATTTTTGACTAGCAGTAAATTCTAGTTTTAACTAGACAAAACGGGTTTTAACAAAGATATCCAGTATAAACTAGTTTTAACTAGTTAAAACGCATCCTAACTAAAAACAGGTTTTAACTGCAACGTATAGAGTGATTCGGGGTAAGATGGTAAGCGGGGGAAGATGCCTAATTTTTGATATTTTCAAACGGTGACGTCACATATTGTCATGTATTTGTATGATGAATCGTTGGGCCAATATTGAGTGCGGAAAGCTGTAGTTGGCTACCGTTACTTCATTTTCTACATCCGAGAAGAATAAAAGCTAGATAAGAACGAAGTTTTTGTTGTGAAATGTTTCTAGAATAATTTTAAACTAAAAGTTAAAATGGAATTTATTAAAAATTGCTAAAAACAATTAATGTGTGATGTAGTTAAGGTTCTAAAGTTTCCATTGTCAGCTACCGCCGATCCCGATCGGACATGCTGGAGCACGTGACTCTACTAGGCATCTTACCCCAACAAATGGAAAATATGCCACATTTTTCTTGGGGTAACGTGCCTATTTTTTGTTAATTGATTTCCAATATGCCTATTTTTAATAAACTTTTGTTTTCTCGTTTTATTGCAGGATATGCATAGAAATTATATAAGGAATTCTCAAAAAAGTTTTTGGACTAAAAAAACTTTCAGCTAGCTATAGAACACGTTAGAATGGGCGGAAACTTAACAATACTTATACTGTGCTGTTATACTTTCTATGAAGTACTTTGTACTACATATGCAATAAATTAAATTTGGTTAAGAAATTCAAAACTTAATTTTATGCAATTATATTTGTTATCTTACTCTAATGGCATTTGGCATCTCACCCGGATACTTGGGGTGAGATGCCTATAACGGACACTTTGTACTGTACATGTGATTGTTCAAGTGGCTAGTGGCGAAAAGCTATTGTTCGTGGGATTATGACTAAACGCCCCTAAGGCAGAAGACCCCTAGCCGCGGAAACGGAAGTCGTTGCAAGAGTAATCCTGCGCGGTACGAGAGGAACCGCAGGGTCAGTCACTTTTTGGTTTGGTTACTGGTTGTGAGGACGTCGAAGTGCGAGAAGCAAGAAGAACGAACGTATACCCCAGAATAGATTTGAACCTTGTACGGACTCACCACTTTGAACTTGTACCTGGCTAAGATTCCCGTTAGCCGTAACAATGCCTAAAATGCCAGACAGTAAAAAAGTCGTCATTGCAAACACAGTATACAATTTTTTAAAATAAACTCCGAACTTTTATTTAAAAAACATACTCCAGAATATGATATTTTCATTAGAGGGCTTCTAAACTTAATTTAGCGCTGTAATTTCCTTCATAAGCAAAATGTTAGGCATTTTCTGCCGAATCACTATACATAACTTTATTTATTTCCCCCAAACATATTTATGTAGCTAAAATTAGTTTTAACTAATGTTAAAAGTTAAAACTAGTTTTATCTAAAATCAAAACATGTACAGCAGTAAATAAACTAGACAAAACCAGTTTTGTCTAGTTAAAATTAGAATTTACCGTAGTCAAAAATGAATTTGAGTTAAAACTAGTTTAAACTAGACAAAACTGATTTTAACAAAGACATTCAGTATAAACTAGTTTCAACTAGTTAAAACGCGTTCTAACTAAAAACGGGTTTTGACTGTAACATATATAAAAAAGAGAAATGTATAGCGATCTGTAACGAAATAAGTTCAAGAATTTTACATTTTTGTTCTAGGAAACTTAAGATAAAAGAATAGTTTTTAAAATATCTCAACATATACACATGTATATTTATATATATGTAGATATTTAAAACTTATTAATTTTATAAATATAGACATTTAATGTATAAATTTCTCTCAGTTTATATAGGATTATGTTTATTTTTTTATATTATATTTTAAATACCATTAGAATATCGATAGTTCATTTCTGACTTTTTACATTATACAGTATTACATTGTGATGTTTTAAACAGTAATATTTTGTTATAATCTTTAGAGGATAAATGCGTGAGAATTCGTATTGTTAACATTTTACTTTAATTACATTTTTATTGGTATTTACATGTAATTAGCCATTTCAGGTGTAGACAGGTATGGCTCCCATGAGACTGTAATTACTCCTTCAATGCTTGCCAGTTGCATTGACAGATCTACATAGGGAATAATAGGGCTTAACTCCCTACCAATTTTCGATATAAAAAACTCAATTAATTCAAAAAACAGCTTTATGACTGTATGCGTAATGAAATGCGTCGATTGTTTAAAATTTAATTAAATAAAATGTACTGTACGTCCATTCAAGTTCAATCACTCCTTTTCCCCAGTCTGACTTTGTCCGATTTGTCATAACCATTACCATTTCTTTCTTTCAGTGTGGAGTTTATTTATGAACAGTCCTAATGAATTAGTCAATTAGAAATATATTTTGTAAATTATCATATTACTATTAAAAATTTGTGATGGGAAAAAATAGCTATTTCATGATAACGGATAAACTTTTATTACAATAAGCTATATCATAAATATTATGCAGTTTTAACAAAACACGTCTAAAGTGATGATCGATGCTTTTAAAATGTCATCTCCAGTGACATTTTAAAAGCGTTGATGAGATAACGAATCTCACGGGAGTAATAACTGTCTTCTCCTGAAGAGGCAGAATACCGACTTTGCATTAACAAACAACTTAATTAAAATTGGGAATTTCTATTTTTAATCTTCTATTTTGATTGTTTATTGGTACTAAGTTTTAAAAATTCCGAATTTTTGCTTTTCAAATCATCGTTTACCAATGATTTGAAAAGTACTCAGCTATATGCTAATAAAGAAGTTGCAAGATTTGATTTGCTTATTTGTAAAGTAATTGAATCAAATTTTGTGATAAAATATAAAGTAAAAGCTTGGAAATAAATTATTGATATTCTAATGATATAAGAAAAACAGAAAATACTAAAATTATTACTAGATAAACTTATTATCTCAATCAAAGAATTTTACATTAAATGTATATATATGTATAATAAATTGTTTTTAGATATCTCAATATATACAATACTAGCTTACCCGTCGCGCATTGCTGCGATCTCATAAGAAACGAAATTCAAGCAAACTCGTTATGATAAAATTCAATTTACATTTTATCATTTTTATTGAAACTTATTATTATTATTAATTTTCATCGGGAAAACATTTCAAAGTGTCGTTCAATTCTATTTATTTATTGGAGTGTTTGTGGATACACGATATTTTTTGTTTTTCCGTCTGGTGCGTACACGAATAAATCGGAAGGTTTTTCGACGTGAGCCGGCCACATACAGTTGTCCAAGCGAGAAGCACGGATTTTTTAAATTTAGCCCACATACTCGCAGAGATTGTTAGAAGTGCCTTATTCCCCATTTATATATATATTTTTTTAATCCTTCATAATTTTGATTATTTAATTGCTCCTTCTTCTCTTCCTTGGCGTGTTGTGAAATTTCTCATAGTTGGATAATAAACCGTTTTATTGTAATTTGTCTTTTTAAATTATTTTGAGTCGATATTAAAATCTGGAAAAGGGGATACCTAGATCGGTAAAATAGGCGAATTTCTTCCTACGACTTCGGTTGTTGTTCGGGATACAGTTGAGGTTTTAACGAAGTTCGAGCGAATACATAATTAGCAAAAAAAAAATTAAAATAAAGTGATTAAACAAAAATTATTACAAATATCGTAAATAACAGATGCATATAGCATATATA
>NW_019386694.1:278779-285822 GCF_000671375.1 Centruroides sculpturatus | reverse complement strand
GTGCTGTTCCGCGATGAAAACCAGCTTTAAGCAACGGCGTAGTCGAACGGTGTAAGTAATCCT
Source organism: Centruroides sculpturatus (assembly GCF_000671375.1). Taxonomy (NCBI): domain Eukaryota; kingdom Metazoa; phylum Arthropoda; class Arachnida; order Scorpiones; family Buthidae; genus Centruroides; species Centruroides sculpturatus. Next base: position 285,759 of record NW_019386694.1, on the reverse strand, counting down.
ACAATTTTTTGTTTATAGCATAGTTTATACAGATTATTCCCAAAAAATTATACGTATTTTGGAAATGTTGAGTGGAATTAGTCTAGAATCGGTTAATTTTATAGAAGAAAACCTTTCGAACAGCCTTAGTCCGTAAAGTTCACACCTATCGGGCTGCGATTGGCTCATGTATTTAATCATTCCTACAACGTAATTTTCGGTTAGCGTGGAACGTATCTAAGCGTTATAGGGGGGTCTACTGTATTATAAATTTATAACACTTCACCGTGCTGGGGGGAATTTTTCGAAAAATTTCTTCTTAGTGTACATTCTGTTGACGTACCCTATTAAAACGCAAAAAATCGCATTTAAAATAGTATAAATAGAAGCAAAGTTCTTTACGGTAAGCCTTAATTAATCCTATCCATCTTCCTTCAGTGGGGTTGAATTTCGACATGTATATTATATAGAAACACGTGCGTATTCGAATACAGCGTTGTGTCAAAATTTCAAAAAAATCGGTAGGAACAAACGAACATTATATTTTTATTTATATGTTCTTGTAAATGCTCGAACTATGGTAAATCTTAAGATCTTCCAGCAAAACCTAAGATTTACCAAATCTTTGTGGTAAAAGTTCGATATGTTCAGTGATCATCGTTAATTTTGAACTTTTATCAGCATTTACTCGGTATATCTTAGGTTTTACCTCAGAGACATGGTAAATGTTGAAAAAATAATCCTTGCTTCCCGCACCCCACCGCGCCGCAACCCTCGCTCGCCTCATTCCATCGTTTGACACGTTAGAACGCGCACATTAATTGTAATCTCGTTTGAGATTTCTCTGTCTAAAAGTTATTTATGAATCAAGATGAGTGTGAAACGGAGATTTTATGAAATAATGGACGAGCTCGTTGCAAGCAAGAAAGAAAACTTTTATCTCAATAGGGACAAATATGCAAAATATTTGGAGGAAGTAAAAGCTGCAAAGAACATGAAAATGAAACAAGTTGTTCATTACAGGCGGATAAAGCGTTACAAAATTTTCGACTATAGGCGGCAAAGAAAAACTAATTGCGCCTATGAAGGAGGAGGATGGAGAAATAAGGTATTACATTTGTTACGAGGACTTATTCAACATTCTCGAAGAAACGCATGTTGCTGTTGGTGGAAAGACACGGATGCTTAAGATTCCTTAAGCATCCGTGTCTTTCCACCGTGTAACCGCAAATATAAAAATGTAACAGTTAACGCTACTATGACATATTTGAAGCTATGTCAACCTTGCCAAAAGAAACAGAAGACTTTGAAAAAGGGCATTGTCGTCAGACCTATACTTCACAGTGAAATGAACTCACGCCGTCAGGTTGATCTAATAGATCTACAAATTACCCCAGATAAAAATTATAAATTTATTTTAGTTTACCAAGACCATCTTACCAAATATGTGATCCTTCGTGCGCTTCAAACTAAACGCGCCGTAAAAGTTGCACACCATCTTTTGGATATTTTCATTACTTTTGGAGCGCCGAGCATCCTTCATTCCGATAATTGTCGAGAATTCTCTAACCAAGTTATTGAGAGTTTATGCTCCATGTGGCCTGATGCAAAAATCGTACATAGAAAGGCAAGACATAGCCAAAGTCAAGGATTAGTGGAGCGTGCTAATAAAGACAGAAAATATGTGGGCACGTGGATGGAAACCAATCAGTTATCAACGTGGTCAAAGGGTTTAAGATTCATCCAGGCGATGATAAATAGAGCATATTACGAGGGAATCAAATGTTCTCCCTACGAAGCGATGTTTGTCTGTCCAATGAAAATAAGCCTTGCAACTTCAGCAATCCCTAGTGATATGATTAGAGTTATAAGATCTGAAGAAGATTTAGAGAAGTTGTTGCATTCGCATGACAATACGAAATAATGACATCGAAAATGCAATCGAACAGGAAGAAAGCATTGTTAAAAATTTGTCAGAAGTGGGATATAGACAATAGCACTGTCAACGATAAAACACAAGAAGATGAAATGATTATTACTGCGATGATGAAGGCGAAGCAAAGAACCGATGATTCCAATGTAACGATTCAGAGACAGAAAACACGATTGAGTCTCAGGAAGTTCTTATAACAATAGAGCCAATACCAAAAAAGTTAGAATCTGTAGTGACAATAAGAAACAACGCAAAATTCAGTTTGGAGAAACGAGCTGAAAAGATGAAAGCTACGTCTGTTGATAAATATCCAAATGTGAAAATTGGCCAAAATGTAAGACCGAAAGGGCCCCTACTGACAAAACTAAAACCGACCCGAAAAGCGTTATTGCAGTTGTAATAGATGTAAAGGACAACGAGTTTAACCAACTAGGTACCAAAATTGGAGAACTAAAGCAGCTTTATACACAAAATCAATTTACCTCATGCCCTGAAGTTGTTAAAGATAGAGATCAAGATCAAGAGAAGATAGATCAAGGTAGAAGAAGTTGTTAAAGATAAAGAAGTGAGTTTTCGAAAAGTTGTCGCAAAATTGTCTTTGACTGTAGGACGAGGTTTCAAGAAATGCAACTGCCTTAACAAATGCGTAACGAAGAAGTGCGCTTGCAAGTCATCAGGATTACTTTGTAATTCTAAATGCCATGATAGCTCTTCATGTTGTAACAAGTAAACTCCTTTCTTACTTTTATTAAATGACAATGAATACCAAATGATTAGAAAAAATACTGTGATTACTGATTAGCTTATCAACGTAAGCTATTATATTATTTTTGACAAAATAATATAATTTTTTGTTATGTTAAAAAAAGTATTTTTAAACTGTTTCACTAGTTATTAATAAATTGGACTTAGTAAGTTGACTGTTTATAATAATTGCAATAAATGATTATTAAAATACTCATAGTTTCATTTCCAAAACCAACATTTACTAATCGTCTTTAGTAAAAGCTAGCATGTACCAAATTCTAATGGTAAAAGCCCGGAAAATCATCTCACTTGATAAAAATCCTTACATTTACCAACTCATGTTGGTAAATGTGAAGATTTACGAGTAAAACCTAGGATTTACTAATATACGGGCTTTTACAGTAACATATATAAATAAATAGAAGATGATCTGCTTTAGTTCATTTTCACAGAAAAGCGTAATGCCTTACAGAAAAGCAAACTTAGGGCGTCGTACTCGTAGCGCCATCTGTTGGACATAAAAGCCTTAACCTAGATTATATATTTTAATTTATATGAATGTTTAACGGAATAATATACAGCCTATGTCCACCCTGAGGTTCCATTCTAAATATTGGNATATTTTTTTTTAATCCTTCATAATTTTGATTATTTAATTGCTCCTTCTTCTCTTCCTTGGCGTGTTGTGAAATTTCTCATAGTTGGATAATAAACCGTTTTATTGTAATTTGTCTTTTTAAATTATTTTGAGTCGATATTAAAATCTGGAAAAGGGGATACCTAGATCGGTAAAATAGGCGAATTTCTTCCTACGACTTCGGTTGTTGTTCGGGATACAGTTGAGGTTTTAACGAAGTTCGAGCGAATACATAATTAGCAAAAAAAAAAGTTAAAATAAAGTGATTAAACAAAAATTATTACTACAAATATCGTAAATAACAGTTCACAAATGCATATTTTTCGAAGGGGGGAAATGATGTTCACAATTTGAAATCGACCAAACACATTATGCTCCAATGCTCGTGTAAACGCGCGCCATCTATCGTAGGATAAATGTACTATGCCAAAAACCTTTGCGAAAGTGTATTAAAAAACTTTCCGAAGTTTTATGGCAACCGTACTATGCCATAAACCTTCGCCGGAGTATATTGAACAACTTCCCAAAGTTTCACGGCAATCAGATAAACGGTGTGGTAATGCATGAAGGACAGACACACACACACACACACACACATACATTCATTTTTATATATATATATATACACGGGTGTGCGTATTGTACATACAGACTCAATTTAGTAATTGTTTAATTCGAAAAATAATTAATTATCACTGTGATAAGTAATTGTCTTTTAAGTACTGTAAGTTCATTATAATCGATAGTTATTTATAGGTCGATTTTTATTCAAAATTTCTGTCTTATAACCAAACGTTTAAAAGGTTTTTATAAATTAGTAAAATTCGAAAAGAAAAGGCTCACTCTCGTTTTTTGCATTCATGTATTATATCCCAAAACTAGGAAAGACACGAATTTGGAATTATTGCATTATAGTGGAGAGGAAAGAAGTGTATTTTTTAACAATAAAAGTGTTAACATCAAAGTGTTAACATGGAAGTGTTAAGAGATAGCAACATTCAAGATTTATACGTGCAGATGCGGTTTTTTGCGTTTTTGTGCTAAATCGAACATATTTTTACATCCAACTGAAAAATTTTAAGTTTGTTTGGAAACAAATAGTTCTAAGTCTTGCATTCTGTTAAAATGGGTAACATTCTCTATAACGTAATAGTCTTAGTTTTCGCTATCGTTACTTTTTGCCCGAGCAACGCCAGGCTTATTTGTTAGTTACAAATATTTGTGTTGTTCTTGTTCTTCGTTGTTTGATGTTGTCGTTAGTAGAAAAGTTCGATGTAGTGATTCGGCGCATATGATCGTGTGATTTAATCGAGCAGGATTTAACCGATGTGTCCTGTTTGAAATACGATGTTCTACGTGAAGTTTCATACTATTGATTCATTTGGTAATTGTTCCGTTCTGTGTTTACAATAAGAATTAGAATAGAGAATCTAACATATAAACCTGCACAATGCTAGATTTACTTTTATTGTTCAGAGTATTTATTACTAATTTTTCTAACAATTTCTTTGTCGCTCGATTGTATATTAATTATAAGAATAAATCGTGCAGCAACAGTGTTGCACAATTTATTGTTTCTCGATTAGAAATGTAATATTTCTATCACTTAAATGTTTAAATTAAATATAGATTTAATCTCCTAATACAATCGAAATCAGCTAAAGTCTGTTTATACGAATTACTTAATGAAACACGTGTTACATAAATATGGCGCAATTTTAAAATAATATAATGTATTCGCGTATTATCAGTAAACTATAACGTTTCTCGAATATAATAGAATCTGCTTATTTCGACCACAAATAGATAATTGTAATAATAAAATTATTATAATAACCCAGACTCATCAGTTATTAATAATATAAAAATGATAAGTTAATGTTTAAAGCACTGGTTAAAGCACAGGTTATAATGATTGCACATTATAAGTCACAATTATAAGTCGATCGCACGAAAACGAATCTTAAATGTTACTGTTTAATCTATATATATAACCCATTCAACAGGTGTCTGTCCGTCTGTCCCGTAACCGTTTGATAACGGACACTAGAGGCGCCGTCGTGTGTCATATTTCAAACATTCAAATTAAATTAACAATATAAATTATTATTATTCATTTGGCCAATAAATTATTATTTGGTCAAAATTATTATTTGGTCAACAATATAATAATTCAAAATTACCCCCCAAGTTTTTTACATTTTTGCGCTATGGGATGAGGTGACAAGTGGAGTCGAGTGTCATTTGTCGAGTAGTGACTGACTTAATGAAGATTTTACTCGTTATTAGCATTTACAATTTTTTATAAAACCCGGCGTACACAAAAAATTAAATGTTTTTTTTTCGTAAAAATCATATCGTTACTGAATAAACAGATGTCTGTCGCATATCTTTCATTCTTCATTTAATTATTTACATATCTCTGTCACTCCTACCGGGTATGCAATGTTCCTGAAACAACGCCATATTTGAAATCATTAAATACACGTCAGCCATTTTATTTTTAGTCAATTTTTAGGGGATGTGGCATTCGTGTTGTGTAATATAACGAGTTATAATCTAACTCATTGTGTAAGAGTGATAGTACCCATTGTTGCCGCTGTAACTATTGTCACAGAAACTGTATGTAGTATATTGTAGCTGGTTGGGCTATTTGCATTCTTTCGTGGTATTGCCATTTCACTTTTGAGGAGTGTATGTATTAATTACATAATGATATATCAAATTTAATTTATTATAATTGCAAAGTATACTTTGAATAATTTTTTAAATTATTAATTATGTCAATAAAGTGTTAAGTAAACTTTAACTTACAAGTGTTACAAACTTTAACTTACCACTATAACCGCTAACATGTAATTTATACATATTCTCTTCGTTCCCAATTCTGAATTTTTCATATTGGGCGTATGAAGTCTTATCTTCTTTGTCTTTCATATTAGCCCCGAGAGAATAGTTTCCTTGATTTGTTAAATAATATAATTTTTTACTGTTTAAAATATGCATTCGTGTATTGAGTAAAATTGTTTCACCAGCTAAAATTTGAATAAATCATGAATAAACATGTCTAATTAAAATTGATTACCTAACCAAAAGTCTTCGTCCAGTTTCCCGAATCCCTCCGCATAACTTTTCCAATCTTTATAGAAATAGGAAACACGTTGTTTAAAATCTCCTCTTCTTTGGAACACCTTTAAAATATAATTAGTTTAAACGTAATAACATCAAATTAATTAAGTAATTAACAATATTTGTTAACAGATTTAAAACATTTCTATAAAGTATTGCGGTTTTTCTGCCATCAGATTTTTTCAAACTTTGTACTCGAGTCGAATATAGTTAACGTAATCGAGTTTTACTGTTTACGTTTTTATCAGATAAATATGAAATTCTCCTTATCTTTAGTATATTTAGTTCAATAATTTATCTTTACATAGTGAAGCGATTGTTGAACGCTTAATCATTGAGTGCTTTGAAGTCACAGTTCCTAATGGATCGAAGATAACCGCGCTCGTATCAAATGAACTATTGTCGCGTATCAATGCCTGAATATATAAGTAAAACAGAAGTAGTGGTTTGGGCCATACTCATCACAAAATTAATTTATTAAATAAATTACTATCGAATAAATTAAAGTTTCCTTTAATAATTTTTGAAAATATGTAGGAGTCATTGTGTATTAGA
>NW_019386694.1:252949-274326 GCF_000671375.1 Centruroides sculpturatus | reverse complement strand
ATTCGAATGCAGCGTTGTGTCAAAATTTCAAAGGAATCGGTAGGAACAAACGAACATTACATTTTTATTTATATAAATAGATAGAAGATGATCTGCTTTAGTTGATTTTCACAGAAAAGCATAATGCCTCACAGAAAAGCAAACTTAGGGCGTCGTACTCGTAGCGCCATCTGTTGGACATAAAAGCCTTAACCTAGATTATATATTTTAATTTATATGAATGTTTAACGGAATAATATACAGCCTATGTCCACCCTAAGGTTCCATTCTAAATATTAGTGAAAAAATTTTTGAAATCGGATGAGTACTTTCGGAGATTACCTGCTGCAAACAAACTTACATACATACATACATACATACATACTTACAAACATTACGTCTTTATAATATTAGTATAGATTTAGATTCGACATAATATAAAGCATATTTTATTAAATTAAATTACAATATAATATAGAAAATACTTTATTTTTGGATGTCTTTTGTTTGTCATTTTTTAAATTAAAACATAAGTAATATACAATACTTATTTTAGAAAGGATATATTTACAAACACTTTTCCATTGATATTGTTATTAAATTTATATAATTTTATAAAGAATTAAAACTTCGAGTAAAATTAAATTATTCAATAATCTTAATAATAATTTTATGAAAAGAAGTTTTTAACTCACCGACATGACACAATAAGTTAGTAACCAGCAAACACAAATGATTCCAAAATCAAAAAATACAGCAAATGTTTGTAACATTGCTCCAACTTGTGGATCTACGTGAACAAATGTAGAGGCATACGTCAGAGAGCAAGTGAAATACAAAAAATGCATTTATATCGAGGAATTACCAAATAAAATGTTTCGTTAACATTTTCGTATCGTTCGCGTAATTCCGCATGCTTTTTCATAGTGATTTGAAATCGATTTTTTAAGTCGCGCATTACAATTTTTGTCTTCTTTAATTTTTTGGATACATTTTCAGTTCTCTTTAAGGAGACATTTCCAAGCATCTCCAAAACGATTAGAGCTTAATTTCAGATTGAAGGGGTGCTGACCACTAAAAAGGTAAGAACCGCTGCTCTAGAGTATCCGGTATCGAATCACAAGAACTTTTTTGGTTGTGTACCGGTTATAACAAGCTCAGTCCCTTACAGACTGTGCTAACAGCGAGGCCTGATTGAATCTTGGATATGAAAGTGTAGGAGCCAAATTTGGTGAAAAATTTTTGTTCATATTGTTTTTATTAATTTAATCGTTTAAGTTGGTTTGCTAAAATCTACAATGAGAAACTATTTTCCTTCGAACTTATTTATTTGGTGAAAATGATACGTCGAATGTGTCACCCGGAATCAACGAGAGAAAATGTGACTATTGTTTCCCGATGTGCTAAACCTCTTAACGAAGTCATGGGAAAAACCCAGGAGCCCCGAATAAAAAGGAGGAGTTGACAAGTCGACGCACTCGTCAGCAACAGCTGTCGCCCAAAAGGAATAAGCCGAAAGGATCTTTCTCAAGAAACAATCGACGAAGTTCCCATCGATATATCGATACGTCGTAATGTCGTAGGATCAATAACTGTTAAAATTAATTAAACGTATTTACGTCTTGCGAAAGACTGTAACCTCTCTCTCTGAACGTAGAACGCGAATGTATTAAATCGGTTAAATCGTAAATGCAACCTTTGCTATGAAATATTAATATTTTGTATAATTAGCTTAATAAACGAAAATTGTTATTGTTTAATTTGTGGTTGGTGCACTTCCTCCATCCGTGCCATCTCTCGTATTTGATCTAAGCGCCTACAAATGCGACCGCTCGCGCGAAAAAGACGAAATTTACGGCCAATTAAGTTTTTGTGTCTGTCCGTAAAGACACAGTAGTGTCATTGCGGTCTTCACCGACCCGATGTCGACCCTTCGGTCCTGTGGTGCCGAAGCATAGGTGGGCGCTTCGCGCATTGTCACAAAAGGTTAAAAAGTGCTTCTATTGCTTTCTAGGATAAGAGGAGAAGAAAGCAAATATAATATATATACACATTACTGAGTTGTTTATTTCAATAAAAGACTTTATATCGGTAACATATATTTCTTATGTTCATATTTGAAATCTTTATACACACATATTTGATTTTATATACGACGAATCTTCATTTCAACAAAGGGTAATGAATAGTCTGCACCTTTCCAAGTGCCCCATACTATGCCTTTTCCTCTGAGTTCGTTCTTGCCATTCAAATATAAGCCGTTTAAATTCGAAAAGTGGCAATCGTTATACCACCATGCACCTTCGCAATATTGGGCGCAATTAGTAGTATTTGCTTTATCGTTATCTCTGTCAAATGTAGTGAAAAACATGTTGGTGTGATTCCGAAGAAGACTATCTTCTGTAATATATAAGAAAATGAGAGTTTTAATTATTAGCTTAATTTTCATTGTAATAATATTTTTAAAAAATATGACTTTTATAAAATATTTAATGGCGTAATCATAATTAGCATTTATAATTTAAGAAATTTGCAAAAGAATAATATAATGTACTAATACAGTACGATCATGACGTTGACGGATATGGTGATTTTATGGTCAGAGAACTTCGTCCCTGACTGAAACGCAGCGACGGTTTGTGGAGTCATGTTAGATCACGTGTGCACTAAATTAAAGTGACTCATCATACTACGTAAGGAGTCGATTCTCACCTCACTTGTAAAACTTCTTTCTTACATAATAAGGTTTAGGGAATTGGTAATGAAGCTTTATACTTACCATTTCAAATGTTTAACAGCAGCAAATAATCTTACCTGTACCAAGTAATCCACGCAACTTACTTCTTTTCTTCTGTAACTCATTTTTCTTAAAAGTTTCCTTCAGTGTTTCAAATGGAAAAGGTGCGCCTAATATTTTGGCAAAGGTTTTGCTGTAATTCGATTGTCACTGATTTGTTTACGTTTTTACAATGCAAAATTTTTCCATTGGCTTAATTAACACGAGATGAACGTTGATCTCGATATCTGCCGTTCTACATTAAATTATACTTTCTATGTTCCTGTACGTCCTATATCGTTTCGCGTCATTGGACATCACGACCTAACTCATCGATGGATTTGCTATTTAAAATACATTCTATCGTGCAAGCGGAAAAGTTACAACTTCAGTTTTTCGGTACGCGCAGCAGTCGAATCAAAATCAAATTAATTAATAAAAAACCGTGTTAATTGACATTCACGTAATATATATGACATTCAAAAATTCGTGTTTGAATATGCTAAAGTTAAATTAAATGACAAAATTTATTAATGTAATATTTCAAAACGTGTGGATAAAGTACTTGTTGGACTAAATGGTTAGGGCTAGTGACGTACTGTACAGTAAAAATCGATTACATGAGTATAAGCAATTAACATAAATAACCAAAATGTATTTCGGACTGTTGGAAGTAGTTCATCTTAAGTTGGTATAAAATATAAAAAAAATTATTAAGGTGCTCCACAAAAGTATGGAACCACTCAAAAAATTGGTCTTTTATGATTAGAACGTAATAGATAGAAATGAACTTTTTATGTACAATTTAGCACGTTACTTATAAAAAAATAATTTTAAAAAGCTAATTCGTTTTTGACTGTGAAATAGCGATGAAGTCATTTTATATACTGCCATATAAGTATAGAACCGCCATTCTTCTCCCAACTTTGAAGTGTAAAAGTATTTTTTTTATCATGCATCGTGGTACCCATCTAACAAACATTAAGGAAGGACAAATTGTAACTTTGAGAAGAACTGGTTTAAGTCACCAGGCAGTAGCAAACAGCATCAAACGTTCCAAAAGGTCGTTCAGCATTATTTTTTTAAAATCTTGCAAATTATGAACCAAAGCTTAGAAGTGAATGTCCTTCAAAGCTTACGCTGCAAGACCGCAAAATGAATATTAATTAATGCAGCTTCTAATTCCACGGCATCCACGCGTAAAATTTGCGACGATTTGGGTATTCAAGTACATCACGAAACCATTATGAGGGATTTTACACGGCAACAACAAAATTATTTGGTCTCGAATAAAAAGTGCACCTGCTCTTAAGCCTGAGCACAAACCCGCCCGACTCAATTTTTCAATGAAAAATATGAATAAGGTAAGCTTTTTGTTTTATTTATTACTATTATGCTAGAACAAGAAAAAACAACTTTTTCGTCGTATAGATAATCTTTTCGAAGGAAGACAAATTAATTTGGATGGGCCAGATGGTTTAGCGTTCTACTGGCGTGATTTACTAAAACAGCCCAAGTATTTTTACCAAAGGAATTTCGGTGGTGAGCGTGTTGTAGTTTGAGGTGCTTTTTCTGTATTGACAAAATTTGTTTTGGCATTCGTTACCTGTCGCATAAACAGTGCAGACTATCAACAAGTTCTGGAGAAGAAATTGCTGCCATACAAACATAGATTCAGAAGTATTCCTCTTATTTTTCAACATAACAACGCATCTATACATGTATCACGAGATACTTATATAGTTGCGCCAGTTCGTTCTCATGGTTGCATCCGCATAGAAAACGTTTGGGAATTCTTGATTGACCGAATTTATTACTAAACTCATCAGTATTCCGACGTTGAACACTTAAAACAAGCAATTGTCACTGCTTGAAACTCCCTTGAGGTACCGATCATTAAAAAAAACTGTTGATAGCATACCAAATTGCATTTTCGATGTTATCAGTAAAGGAAGTGAACAAATAAATTACTAAATTAAACTATTTTACAGTATATAATTTTTTTCGCATTAATTTACAAGTCGAATCTATATTTTTCTGCTGGTTAAAATCAGTTTTTTTTTAAACAATTTCTGCTGTTTGCTGCAATATGATAATTACTTATACTCATGTAATCGATTTAACTATACACAGCATGTTTTGTATTAAATGTACTATATTAATGCCTCAGTTTTGTGTTTCTTTTTATTGATGTAATAAGTCCGTATTATTGTCTATCCCACATGAGTAGATTCTTATTTAATATAATTATACCATGGTCTAAAAGCAATTCATTATAAACTTTATTGAGTACAACTTCCTGACATCAGCAATAAGAAAGTGTATTAAAATGATCTAAATTTACTTATGAAAAAGTTTTTATAATTAGATCAAAATTGTTTGAATTTTAGACAAGTAAAAACAATGACACATATTGCAGTGATATACGACAATACCCAGAATAATTTTGGTAAAAATTACACAAATATGAAAGAAAAAATTAAGAATATTCTCGAGATTGACATAAACATGATCATTTGTTTTTTTTTTAAAGTTCTACAAATGAAAATTACATTTTAAATTACCACTGTTACCTTTTTAACTGTAATCATGATCCCAAAATCATAAACTTATTTTATGATTTTGGGGAAAAAAAACTTATTTTAAGCATTTATAAACAGAAGCATAGTAACAAAATTCCTTTCAATTGTACTTTGCAAATAAACCGCAATTTACTGAATGAACTTAACCTGTTTCTTATTAAATATATAGATAGCTTTTGTTGAACGATATATCTATTATAAGATTAGTTTATTGAGGTTATTATAGTCGTGTTATTGCGTTTCGCTAACGGCTGGTCATGTGGTGTATTCTACGTTCTCTTCATGTTAGTAATACCTTAATAGAAATCAGTTTGCTATATAATATCCTTCTGGGAGAGAGATTTCCTTTGGCATATCACCCATGTGTCGTGCTGTCGTACACAATCAATGAAATTCCACTCTTTCTGTCTTTTCGAAAAAGTTATATTTACTTTCCCAACTGTAATATATAATAGCGGAAAAGTATGGTGATCTGTCAAAAAATTACCCCACAAGTTTTTTACATTTTTGCAGTATGGGATGAGGTGACAAATGGAGTGAGTGTCATTTGTCGAGTAGTGACTGACTTAATGAAGATTTTACTCGTTATTAGCATTTACAATTTTTTATAAAACTCAGAGTACATTAAAAATTAAGTTTTTGTTTTTTTCGTAAAAATCATGACGTTACTGAATAAACAGGTGTCTGTTGCATATCTTTGTTTGTTCACTTAATCATTTGCATATCTCTCTCACTCCTACCGGATGCCTGAAATAACGCCATATTTGAAATCATTAAATACACGTCCCCAGTTTTATTTTTAGTCAAGGGGATGTGCCATTTGTGTTGTGTAATGTAACTCATTCTTAAGGTGATCAATCGTTTTTCTTTAGCGAGGAGGGTCTTCCTTTTATAAGATCTGTCCTCCCTGAACAGTGTCCTCCTACATGTTCTTTTTTTTTTATATTTGATAACTAATTTGTAAATCTCCGTATTAGATCAATGACGAGCCGATCCGTTGCGTGTAATGTGATATGAGTATTTGTATATAACATGACGATTCATCAAGGCTCTGTACAGTGCGAGAAGATGCAATTATGAGACGCATACGAGAGAGAAAACGTGCGCACAAATGGCTTTGTTTTCTTCTTATCTAAACACGACATGGCACCTATGCATGCAGCAGAGATTATTATAGTGTACAATTGTTGTATAGTGTAAAATGTTTTTTCTTTACGGTATTTTTTCCTTCAATTTATTAGTGTCCTTTTCATTGCAAAAAAGTTGGCTACGTTATCATTGTGTAAGAGTGATATTATCCGTCGTTGCCAAAAAGTGCGCTGTAACAAGGTCACAGCGACTCTATGTAGTATATTCCAGCTGGTTGGGCTTTGTGCATTCTTCCGTAGTGTTGCTCTTTCACTTTTGAAGAGTGTATGTATTAATTACATAATGATATATCAAATTTAATTTATTATAATAGCAAAATATACTTTGAGTAATTTTTAAATTATTAATTATTTCAATAAAGTGGTAAGTAAACTTTAACTTACCAGCTTCACCACTGTAATTCCTTACATGTAATTTATACAAATTTTCTTCGTTCCCAATTCTGAATTCTCCATATTGGGCATATGATGTCGCATTTTCTTTGTCTTTCATATCAATCCTGAGATAATAGTTTCCTTGATTTGTTAAATAATATAATTTTTCATTGCCTGAAATATGCATTCGTGTATTCAGTAAACTTGTTTCACCAGCTAAAATTTGAATAAATCATGAATAAACATGTGTAATTAGAATTGATTACCTAACCAAAAGTCTTCTTCCATTTTTCCGAATCCTTCCGCATAACTATTCCAATCTTTATAGAAATAGGAAACAGGTTGTTTAAAATCTCCTCTTCTTTGGAACACCTTTAAAATATAATTAGTTTAAACGTAATAACATCAAATTAGTTAAGTAATTAACGATATTTGTTAACAGATTTTAAACATTTCTATAAAGTATTGCAGTTTTGCTGCCCTCAGATTTTTTTTAAATATCGTATTCGAGTTGAATATAATTAACGTAATCAAATTTTACAGATGTGTTTACAACGATAAAACAGGACAGACCTTCACCATACACGCGGGTTCGACTCTGGACTAGGTTCGATTACTTCATTTGAACATAAAAAAATAATTTTTTCGGAAAATACAGTGCAATGCCGATTATTCATGCGCAAATAATCATAAAGCATCTTTTTTACACATAATTAGCCAAACACAAAAAAATATTTGTTGAAAAAATATTGTGTAAACAAACGATGGCTTTTATATGAAAAAATCTAGCAAAAAAGTCGCTTAACTTTCTCAGCGACATTTAAAACTGTGTGTGTGCGTGGCGCCATTTGTTATGATATTTTATTCAAAATTTTTTTATAGTTTCAATTGTTATAAATCGGCAAATAGCTAAACTTTAAAAATAGCAATGGGTTATATAATAATTTTAAATGCTAATAACGAGTAAAAATATCATTAAGTCTGATCCTACTCGATATATGATACACGAGTCTTCTTTATCTCGTTATCCTGTCGAACTTTAACCACAAACATTTAATAACGTCAATCCTCTTAATACACAAATATCCACTTAAGATTTTATAAATATTCGACAAAAAGTTAAAACTCATTAAGCTTCAAAGAGGATGAACAAACCCTTCCCCTACACACTAACATTTCATACATACAGAAAAATTGTAGAATATTTGTGCAATACTCGAAATTTTAAGGTGTCATAGGTCCAAAAATTTCAAAATGTAGGGGTGAGCTTGTGAAATTGTAAAAATTGTAAAAGTTGTAAAAATTGTGAAATAAAGCTTCTGATGGACAGTGTCCAAACTATTTCCTTCTAAGAAATAAGTTCTTGATTTCCTGTGCATGTTCTGCACATAGTTATCCCGGATTATCGGACGTATACTATAATTGCGAAATTAATCGTATATCGCTATTAGGCAAAGTGATAATAACACACGAATTTATTTGTACTCACCGTCCATCCACCGCCGTCTGTTTTCATATCGCAATACACTTTGAAACAAAAAGGAGTTGTTTCATTTTTCATAACTCGTATTTCGTAAATGCCAGACTTTTCTGTTTGTCGATCTTTAATGGACTGTAAAAATATGAAAGTACTGCGGTTTTGCAAAAAATAACGTTTAATGCGGAATGAAACACTGGTACAAAATGGCTGCTACAAATGACCGTTACAGAAACTACTCTCGTTCAAATTTTTTTTTTCTTTTTTTTTATGACAAAAATACGGTGGCGCTTGAGGCGCTAACATTTTCAATCCCCTGTTTTTTAATATCGGTACAATCCGACGGTATTTGCCTTATTTCCGGAGGAAATCCTATGACTGATAAATGTAAGAAATTAATTTATAAAATTAATGGACTAAATTAGAAAACAGCTTAGAAAACTTACTCTTATGGATGAGTTTGTCTACTTCTTTGAGTTTTGTGAACACGTCGTTACTCACACATGTAGTACTTTCTGTCCAAGATATCCGAAGTTGGGTGGAAAGGAAAAGAATTCCCCACAACAAAATTGCAGCAGTCATGTTATTTTTTTTTTGCCTTAAACAATTAGACTTTTTAGAAATTTCGAGTCAGTTTAGTTCATTCGTTGAATTTAAAATTAGATTTTATATGACGTTACCTTCCTACGAGAAGTAATGATTTATTTAATAGATCGTGTGTAACAAGATAATATCGTAGTGGTGCAACTATAGCTCCTACAACTGTACAAAACTAGGAGTGATCGTGTTTAGTAGATCTAACATATACAATATGAAGCGATTACGCTTAGTATTTGAAGGCTGTTAGTGCCGTGTGGAAACACCGCAGTAGTAATAGTGTGTATTTTAGTATTTCAACGGGTTTTGATAAGCAAAACTTGTTTACTTTTTACGTTTTTATCAGATAAATATAAATTTTTTTTATTCTTAGTATATTCAGTTCAATAATTTATTTTTACATAGTGAAGCGATTGTTAAATACTTAATAATTGAGTGCTTTGACGTCACAGATAGTAACCTAACTGATCCAAGATAGCCACAATCAAGTGAATTATTGACGCATATCAATGCGTGAATTTCAGTATTAATCCACACTAAAACATTTACGAGTAACTAGAACATATATATGCAAAACGATACTTAAAAACTTAGTTGAACTAAATTAAATGCAATTTAAATTTCGTGAAAAAGAGCAGAATGTATAAAACCACGGTATCTATAATTAAGCGAAAAAAAAAAACATTTTTGGCAAATAAATTATTCTTTACTTTAATTGGAAAATATTATATTTCCTGAAAAATTATTTTTAAAAAAATTGCATTTGTTGACTACAAAATATGGAAAGCAAAAGCGCCAATACATTAGGGCATGTGGCTCCTTGGTCGCCCTTGTCCTAGTTTCTAAACTGCCTCAAGTTCCATAATCAACAAAGAACAGAAAATTTGTGAATTCTCGTTTCTTCTACAAATATAAACGAATTAAAAAGCGATCTTTGTCCATTGTCTCATGCAAGTATTTTTTAAACAGTCATTTGTTTGTCGTATGTTGACTAAACCAAATTTTCTGTTTTCAAGTTAACCCCGAATTCAGCAAATGCTATCTTGTGGCAACGCTAATTCAGTCACAGGGTTTGAAGCTTCTTAAAAATATAGATGCCTCTTTTTGATTGTTTGTGCCTTCTTTTATTTTCCGGCTGTTATATATAACATAGGGAAAGTATGACGATCGATCAAAAAACGACCACCCAAGATTTTTGTATTTTTCGACACGCCTTGCCTTTTTATAATTTAATTAAAATAGAATATTAGAAGTAGAAATTCCCAATTTTAATTAAGTTGTTTGTTGATGCTAAGTAGGTATCCTGCCTCTTCAGGAGAAGACAGTTATGACTGCCGTGAGATTCCTTATTCCATCAACGCTTTTAAAATGTCACTGGTGATGATATTTTAAAAGCAACAATTATCACTTTAGACGTGTTTTTTTAAAACTGCATAAATTTGTGATATAGCTTATTGTAATAAAAGTTTATTCTCTTATCAAAAAATAGCTATTTTTTCCAATCACATATTTTTAATAGTAATAGGATAATTTACAGAATATATTTCTAATTGACTAATTCATTAGGACTGTTCATAAATAAAGTCCACATTGGAAGGAAGGATGAAAGTAATTATGCCAAATCGGACGAAGTCAGACTGGGGACAAAGGAGTGACTGAACTTCAATGGACGTCCATTTTATTTGATTAAATATTATACCATCGACGCATTTCAATACTCATACAGTGATAAAGCTTTTTTTGAATTAAATAAGTTTTATTCGATATCGGAAATGGGTAGAGAGTTAAGCCCTATTATTTCCTACTAGATCTGTCAATGCAACTGACAAACATTGAAGGAGTAATTACAGTCTCATTAGAGCCATACCAGTCAACACCAGAAAAGGCTAATTACATGTGAATACCAATAAGAAGGTAATTAAAGTATAATATTAACAATACGAATTCTCACGCATTAATCCCTTAAAAATTATAACAAAGTATTACTGTTTAAAAAATCGTGATGTAATACTGTATAATGTAAAGTCAGAATTAAACTATTGATATTCTAATGGTATTTAAAATAAAAAATTAAAACATATTACTACATAATCTGAGAGAAATTTATACATTAAATGTGTATACATAAATAATTAATAAGTTTTAAACATATGAGATCCGAATTACCCCTGGGACTAATTAACAATTTAAATATAACGCTAAAATTATAAAGTAAAATATTATTTCATTTTGGTGTGAAAAGATCGTTTTTCTAACGTGGGAAAACTGATAAAAGGGCCACTTCCTTTAACGGAAGTACACACATCTTTTTGTTTTCCACTTATATATCACAAATCTCACCACACTGGGAATTGTCGACCCCTCTATAATTCCCCTTTTCATCCGTTCACGTGAGAAAAGACAAATAAGCTGATTGGTCACAAATCATGAGATATAGTCAAAGATCTACACGATTCGAGGAGTACGTCGGGGAATCTCATAGTGGAAAGAAGTTCCCATATTGTCTCCCTAAGGCCAACGCCCTTAGTTAGGAGTATGCCGTAGGACCTCATCTAAGCCAGACGTAATCTATATTCGCTCCATAAGGCCAACGCCCATAGTCGTATCCAGACAAGTATAAAAATGAGTTAATTTAGGAAAAAAGAAGAACTTTTAATATTGTGCCAAATCCATGAAACGAAGTATTGATCTTAGAATACAGATGAACATAAACGCAAAGTAAACCTTGAGGTAGTTCAATTATCAATGAATTTGTGAGCTTTCTCTCTCAACGCGTATATTTTAACTGTATGCATATTCTCTCTAAATTGCTCGTTTGAATTGTTTAATTATATCCAGTTTGTATACTTTTGTTTATCCTAGTTTATTAAATTCTTTTTATTATTTGTTAAAGAAATGTCTTTTATTCAATTATCTGAATCACATCCATATTATCTCCACACGCGTGTTAATCCGCGTGTTATAAAACTGATTAACTGGTGTCAACATTCTGACATAGATCCGAATTTCGCGATTCAGATCTGTTACTAAAGCCCTCTAATTCCAACGATCTACGATCTATTAGTAGGCTTTCTGATTGGACTAGTTTAAACAAAGGCTTCACGTCAGTGAAAGCATGCAGGAGAAATGCACTTTGAAGTAGGAATCAAGGTCACTTCCTATTGCTTTGTCTCCTGCAGAAGCACTTACAGAGCTAAAGACCTCGGCCCCCAAGTGTAAAGGTCCCACTATAATTAAACTGTTATCATAAATTTTTAATACTTTCTTATTAATTAACAATGAGCAGGAATCGTATAGTAAAAAATAGTTAAAATTAATAATATAATAACAATGATGATAATTTATAGTATTGCTTGTATCATTTCACTCCAATTTAAAGGTTCTTTTGTAAATAAAGAAATAATGAGGCCCCATTAAACTTCAATAAGCCTCATGTTCCGTAAAATTTATATCTATCTTGAGTGTGCTATAGGGAAAATTGATACGATACGGCCCTTTGTTTAATTAATTTGTACTTAAGAATTTTCAATAAATGTAAATATTTAATAGAAGATAGTAATTTTGATGTAATTAACCACAATAACTAAATTAACCACAGCTATTCAAGACAAATACCCAAGGAAATATATGTGCTTTCAGAAACAATTCTACTACTCCTTAAAGACTTAAAAATAAACTAACCCAAATGCCAACTCTAGTCGGAACGACTATAATTGCATTACTCGTATATACTAGACATTCAACATTAAAACTGACCTACGTCATTTAAATATAAGTTATTTATAGTTATTTATAGTTATAGTTCCCTCTAACAGTACTTTGTTAAACAGCTCTTTTAACCAGTCTCTTCCCTCCTCTCGTAGGACTTTCCATACCTCTATTAGTATCTGATCCGGGCTCACTGATTTCCTATTTTTCATTTTATTCAATGCCAGCTTTACTTCCCATTTCTCTATTATGCCTACTAGGCCAATATTTGGCTCTACATTTTCAGTGTTAGTTTGTCTGTCATTCTTCACGTTCATAAGGTCTTTAAAGTATGTTTTCCACCGGACCTTAATTTCTTCATTTTTAGTTAGCACTTTGCCATTTGTGTCCTTTATACACTTGATATAGGTCATATCTTTACTCCCTCTGTCTCTCATTTTCGCAAGTCTATATATGGCTTTTCTACCCTCTTTTCCCGTGAGTGATCTATACATTCCGTCCTGGGCTTAAGCCTTAGCTATAGCAACCGCTGTCTTCGCCTTCTTTTAATTAGCACATAGCCATCTCTTTTCTCTTCCCTTACCTTATTATCTCCTTTCTCATTCTGCCAACTTTTAAAAGCATCTTTCTTCTCTCTTATAGCTTTTTTTTACTTCTTCATTCCACCACCACTCCTCCTTCTCTATTTTCCTACCTGACTTTGTTTCTCCGAGAAGTTTCTTTGCAAGCCTTTGTATTTCCCTGGCCACCTGTGTCCACCATTCATCTGCCGAGTCATTGCACTTCACATTACCATTAATAACGCTTATTACTTTTTTTTAAACTCTATTTTCTTTTCCCCTTTTAACAATCACCATTTAATTTTAGGTATCAGTTTATCTTTTTACTTAATCCTATTAAGATCAATTCTTAATTCCATTACTAACAATCTATGCTGACTAGTCAAGTATTCTCCTGGTATTACTTTACAGTCCTTAATCCGCTTTAGAGTAGTCCGTCTTGTTAATAGGTAGTCTATTTTTGATTTATGATCCCTGCTCTTATAAGTTATTAAATGTTCTTCACATTTATCAAAATAAGTGTTAACCACTACTAAATCATAGGCGGTGGCCATTTGCAAAACACACTCTCTTTCAAAATTTCTACCACCAAATCCTTTGCCTCCAAGTACTCTCTCATAACCAGCATTATTTTTTCTCACATGCCCGTTAAAGTCCTCTTCAATAAATATCTCCTCATCTGTCGGTATCTCTGTCATTATCACAGCCAAATCTTCCCAAAATTGTTCTTTAACTCCAGCATCTACACCCACTTGTGGCGCATATGCACTAATTACATTAATTAACTATCAGTTCTCCAATACTTAGTTTCACCAATATCAATCTATCATTTACTCTATTGACTATGACTAAATTCTTCTTTAAGTCGTTGTCTGCAACTATCCCCACTCTATTCCTCTTTCAATCTTTACCACAGTAGAAAAGTTTATACCCTTCGCCAATCTCTTTAGCTTTGGCCCCTTTTCACTTTGTCTTCTGCAAGCACGCTCTATTGACTCTTCTTCTTCTCAGGGTATCTGCTAGTTCAGCTTCTCTCCCTGTCATAGCCCCTATATTCCAACTTCCCACTTTCAGTGGGACTCGCTTCTTACGTTGTCTCCGTCCCATATGGGACAACAACCCTCGTCCATTTTCTACAGCCGCCGGGTGCTGCGACTGCGAGTCGCCTATGGAGTACGCCCTAGTATTATCACATCTCAAAGTGGCATCAGACATTCTATACAAAAAGATTTCGCTGGGGTTTTTACAGTCGGCCGCCAACCAGACACCAACCTTCCCATTTTTCTAACCTGGACTGAGGAACCAAGCTTAGCAGGGATTTGGCAGTGGCCTAGCACCTGAGCTCCTAGAGACTCACTACAGGCCTAAAGCGGCAGATGCTCGTTTGCTATTTACAAATACCGCCCCGCCTCCGGCGGCACCCAGCCCCGGAAGATCCTCTTTTAGTGTGGCACCAGAGTATTACCCTTGCAGGGCCACCTTTAAGCTCGTTTTTTCGTCGACACTCGACTTAACATGCTCCACTACGTGAAAGTGAGCGAAGGGTTGAGATGGATAGGCTAAGAGGCCATTCTTGTTGTTGTGGCCTTATATTGCGTTTCACACCCCCTTGGAGCCCGAACAATAAAATAATAACCACACTATAACCACTTGGAATTTTATTTAATATTAAAATTACATATTGAGAATTAATCCTATCTGCGTTTATGTTGTAATGGGATGAAAGAGTATTAAATATGTTTCAATTAAATGTTGAAAAATATATACTATAAGGAATTCTACTGCAATTATGTAGTATATTGTTCTTGTTTACAAAATAATAAATGTTTAGATATTGCATAAACTTTATAAAACGGCCAAAATTTATTCAGTGTATAAAAGTTTTAAGCTTTTACGTTAGGCTTTGTTCAATTCTTAATATAGTTGTAAAATAGCTAAAGTCACCAGTCATTTTAATTTTAGAAATTGTGTTCTAATTTCAAATATGTACAGTCGACCCCCCTATAACGTGCGTTCCTATAACGAAAATTCCTATAACGTAGCGAAAAAATTGCAGCAACATTCGTTTAAAGGAGCTTCTAAAACGTCGTCGCTGACTCGTTTCGCGACAAGATTGATAAAATCTGGACCAATAGTAAATGAGCAGCCGAACTACTTTCCTCCACCCTGCGCCACGCTAAAAAGCGGCTAAATTGAGTTTGCTATCGTCTGTACAGTATTATATATTAATTATATATAAATTAGGTACTGTATATATAATTATATATTAACTTATTGTCACTTTATTATAATTAAATATATAATTTCCGCCGTCTAGCGTGGAAAATTTAAAATCTAAAATTTAAAAAATTTCCGCCGTCTAAAATTTCCGTAGCGTGGCGCCACGCCACGCTACAGAAATTTTAGGCAATAAGTTGAGTTTATTATCGTCTGTACAATATGTAAATTAGGTACCGTAAGTCTAATACAGCACTAATTTTATACATTTCTTGTGAAAGAAACACTTCTTATTCAACGGCCATAAAAATTATTCATATTAATGATGTCTCCAAAGGTCAAGTTATTTTTCTGCGAAAAATTCTTTATCAGAAATCGCGGCCACCGTTTCGTGTGCTGTTCTGCGACGAAAACAAGCTTTGAGCAACGGCATAGTCGAACTCAAGTACACACTCGGTAAGTAATCCTATAATTTTTTGTTTATAGCATAGTTTATACAGATTATTCCCAAAAAATTATACGTGTTTTGGAAATGTTGAGTCGAATTAGTCTAGAATTCATTAATTTTATAGAAGAAAACTTTTCAAACAGCCTTAGTCCGTAAACTTCCCACCTATCGGGCTGCGATTGGCTCATGTATTTAATCATTCCTACAACGTAAAATTCGATTAACGTGAAACGTATCTAAGCGTTATAGGGGGTCTACTGTACTAAATTTTAAAGTTGACTTATTGAAGAAAAAAAATAGCGAGTATTTCCATTATTTATTTGCTTTACTCAGTTGATTCGCGTTTTTCAGGTTTCGGGTCTTACAACGCTTGTCTTCAGTCAACTAATTTTAAATGTAGGCATACATAATTATTACATAACATAAATAATAGAATAAAACAGATTCACGGATGCGAGAGGAAACTTAAATGTTTATAGTTAAATTAGAATTATGGATTTTGAATCTACTCTATTTAGCATTATGGCAACAAATAACTTGTCAAGGTCAAGTTACTGAAGAATTTATTTGTATGGGAAGAGATTTGCAGCATAAAATATATACTTATAGGACTTTTTATATAATTTCACGTATTGTAGTTGTATAGATAATTATAATTACTGCATATGTTTGGTAGATTATTATTATTTTAATAGTTAATTTATTAATATAGAAAAATTATTTTTACCACATGAACCGCGGTATTCCCATTAAATGTACATCGACGACATAAAACTTCATGCATCTACACAAAAACAACTTCATCGACTCTTACAAATTACACATTCATACACAAACGACATAGAAATGGAGTTTGTAGATACACATAGAGTTCTGAAGAAAGATTTTGCACTTGAAATGGAGATGTTATTGAATCCATGGAAGAAGTTGAGTTATACAAGTATTTAGGATTCCAACAGGCCAAACTAACAAAACATTCACAGATAAATTAGTTTAATTAAAGAATACCAAAGTAGGTTAAACGCTATTCTGAGAACACAGTTAAATGCAAAACACATAGTTAAAGCAATATACACATACATCGTCCCAGTACTCATTTATTGTTTTAAAGTTATACGTTGGACTCACACAGATCTTGAGAAACTGCAAACGAAAACAACAACAACAACAATACTTATTAAGCCTTACGGTTTCTGATTTCCCGGTTTTTTGCTTGTCTTGGTATCTCAGAAAATCCGAGATAGAATTAATTATTTTTAAGATATACAGAATATCTTGAAATCGAATGAAATAATTATTTTTCATTTTTAGAGCAATTTAATAAGTACTAAAACCTCCAAAACCTTGTTAATACAGTCGACCCCCCTATAACGCGGTAGATAGGTTCCGTTCTTTATGAATCAATTTTGTACGAGTCCTTGCCAATCACAGCCCGACACGTGTAAAGTTTACGGACTACGGCTGTTTGAAAGGTTTTCTTCCATAAAATTAATCGATTCTAGACTAATTCGACGCAACATTTCCAAAATATGTATAATTTTTTTGGGAATAATCCGTATAAACTATGCTATGAACAAAACATTGTAGGATTACTTACCGAGTGTACACCGTTCGACATCGCCATTGCCCAAGTTTTTGTCGCGGAGCAGCGCACCAAACGGCAGGCGATTTCTGATAAGTTATTTTTCTGCGAAAACTTCGTTAAACTTTGGCGACATCATTAATATAAATAATTTTTATGGCCGTTGAATAAGAAATGTTTCATTCACAACCAATGTATAAAATTGCAGTACTGTATTAGACTTACGGTACCTAATTTACATCCAGTTAATCGAATTTGGATACGCGGATTAACACGCGTGAGGGGTCTGATTCAGAGATCGACGAGACATTATATTAAATGATGATAAAAGAAATTAAATAAACACATATATATAAGTAAAACTATACACAAATGGAATTACAAATGAATGAGGGATAATGAATTCGACTAATACTATACGCGTCGAAAGAGATGGATTCTCTTAACTTATACAAGGTCGAGAGAGAGAGAGAGCTCACAATTCAAAGATAAACATACAACTTGTTCGTTGACCTTATCTTCTTCTGTATTTGACGCCTTTACTTTCCTTCTAAAGTTCTCGGACTTTGAGAATATTTATGTCTATGAAGTAAGCCTTTGTATCTATAAGTGCTTATAGCATAGGGCAGGGGTTGGAATTAGCGGCTCGCGAGTCGCATGCGGCTCTTTGCGTAGATGTTTGCGGCTCTTCAGACATAAATTCCAATTTCACCTCACCTCAATTCACCGCAGCCTTATAACTTAAGAGTTTATGAGATAGAGTCGTACGCCGTCCGCACATGACCACACTCGCGTTGATCAATGTGTCGCATAAGAGTGGTAGCATTTGAAGCATATCTATATATATAACACATTGAACGCGTGTCCGTCCATCCGTGTAACGTTATGCCAAAAACGTCCACTAGAGGCACCCCTGTCGTATGTCGTATTTCGCACATTTAATTTAAATGGTATATTTGGTGAGTTGTATATAATTAAAATTAAATAACCAGTTTTTTGAAATACTGTATATGCACAAATATAATATAAAAATTACAATAATTTCTAAAAGTGTTATTAGGTGGCAGCATAATCCACCTTGATGATTGAGATAGCAGACTCTAGGAGTCTGATTTGTATAACTAGCTCATTTTCAAAACAACAACTATGCTTGATGAGTGTACAGCTGAAGAGCAGTGTGCTGCTGTGCATTTTTGTGGGGAAAAGAAATTTATAAGGGAATATTTCCCGTTTACAATAAAAAGTGTTTGTTGCATAAATCACTAAACAACTGGGCAATAAATTTTCTCAAGGATGCTCAGTTAAGTTGCTGATGGCAATTTACCTCGCTACCCTTTTGAAATTGCAACAGAAGATATGTTTGGTTTACAACTTACTTGCAACATTGTTGAACCCATTTGGGCAGGAGATTGTGTTACTATAACTCCTGAAGACTTTAAAGCTTGAATTTTTTCCAAGGCACCGCCTTTACCACCTGATATTATTGCACCAGCATGTCCCATTCTTCTACCTGGAGGAGCTGTCAGACCTACAATAAATGAAATCACAGGCTTGGCACTAGCACCCTAAAATAAAATGAAATAAAATTAATATATACTGTTGGACCAATAGTGTTTCAAATGAACAAACATAGCAAACAAAAAACTTGTAATTTATAAATAATCTTATATTATTAAAAACACCAAAATTAAAAATTATTCTTAAAATTAATAATAGATTAACATTTCTCATATACACAGAAAAAATATTTTCTCCATATATTATAATTACTGTGTAAAAGTTTCGTGAATACTATGTAAAATTTCAGTTCCAAATACATTATACTTTCTGCTAATAGACAGAAATAATTCTCTTAAAGATTTATCACACAATTGAAACCATTGTTGCCTTATTTACAACCTAATGATGTTGTAAATAAGGTAACAATGTTACCATTTAAAATTGAAATTCTGGACATAAAAGCTTTGTAAATACTTTATATGTAACCTATATTTATTTTCAAGGTGGCAGATTTAATAAAATTTTATTCATCCAAAAAGATTAAAATTTTGTTAAATCTAGCTATCTATTTCAAATATAAAATATAGTAATATCAGATAATTAATGTTAATCAAAGTTACACTCTAGCTACTAATAAAACTATACTTTTATCTGCTTTTTAATAGAGTAAACCTCCTACAAATTACAAATAGCAACTAACTGCTTCAAACTTCTTTCATCCATCTTCAGTTTTCACAAACATAAAATAACACACAAATATATACAATTCATCAAATTCTAAGTTAAGCTATTTACAAAACTTTTATGTCTACAAAAGATTTTCTCTCAAAGATTAGCAACAGACAGACAATCCTTCAAATATAAATTAAAAATATTAATAAAATCCTAAAACTAACTAATCAAATGATACAGCCAGATTAATTTTGGGCTACAATAAGGTTAATAATTAAAAAGATATTAAGCAATTTGTATTAGAGGTAGATGGTTAAGCTGTCATCTCATATTAAATTCAATAATTATAAATAAATTTAATTTAGAATATTCTGTAAGAAAAGATTAGCCCAGAGCAAGACTCTAACCTACAACTGCTATCATGCAGAAGCATGGTAGCAGGAGTTATAGGTTAGTCTAGGTGGGAGTTGATTAGGTAACAGTACTAGTTATGTAGTGAGTGACCAGTATGATTATATCTAAATTAATTGGTTTGAAAGTGAAGATTAGATGGAGGTCTAGTTAACAAAACTGGTAACAAGTTTGGCCTGTGAATGGCTCATATGTAACTAAAAGTAACTGATGATTTATTACAAAATACAAAATTAACCCAGCGTGAATGAGGTGAGAAATTTTTACACCAGCTATGAGGTGGGTAGGAGATACCCGAAACTTTGATGCCAAATCTTTTATACTATAATTGTGTATAAAGTATTTTTTCACTTGGGATAATAAAAATAGTATCTATTCAACAAGATAAGTAAATAAAATATT
This sequence comes from Centruroides sculpturatus, assembly GCF_000671375.1. Lineage (NCBI taxonomy): Eukaryota > Metazoa > Arthropoda > Arachnida > Scorpiones > Buthidae > Centruroides > Centruroides sculpturatus. Next base: position 253,892 of record NW_019386694.1, on the reverse strand, counting down.
ATGTTTAAGATTGAAAAGCATTTTTTTTTTTTAATTGAAATAACACAGTGTCTATATTTTCTTTGAAAAAGTACAAGTTTTGGTAGTTTAACATTTTTTCGTATAAAATGTTAACAAAATTACAACTTCTTTGGTTAATCAACAAAATTATAGTATCTTTCAATTATAAAAATAGAAAAACTAAAAGGTCTTATGAGATGAATTTGCGCAGCACCAATATTACACCTACAAATCAGCACAATCTCCACACACAAAAATCGCATGCTTCATACATTTTGGCTTCTCACACTTCGAACAGCAATGTTTTGTTTTCCTATCTGTTTTTTTAGTACACTCACTACACCTGACATATTTATTAGCCATTTTTTTGAAAACAGGTAATGAAGGTTCTCCCAGTTGATCAGTAATCACTTTTCGAGTTTCCTTTGGAAGATGTGTTTTTTTTGTCTAATGCGAAGACTATCGTTTGAAAAATCTAGAAATAAATCTAAAAATACTATAAATAACTATAACTCATAAACTTACTGTCAACTCAAAAATGTAACACCGACTATGAGGTCGGGTGTGACGTACCCCAGCCACCTTTGCTCATGTGTATCTCCCGCTGACACCGGCAGACACACTAAACTCAACACTGCACCTCGCCCCCCACTCCCTTACCTCCAGCTACTGTGACAACAGGATTTGCATTGCAACAATAACATTAAATAATCTGCATTTAAAATCTCGGGTATGACATACCCGACCTCACTCACACCAGGTTAAACATTAAAATTTAAAATGATTGAAGATACAAAACATTTTTTTTACACAAATATTTTAAACATATCATAAAAAACAAATAAACAAATTCTTAGATTGTTGTCTCCACTCATTTAAGATTTAAATAACAAACTAAATCAACAACATCTTGACTTCTCCTATTGCAATTAGTTTACTTGAT
>NW_019386694.1:245379-249031 GCF_000671375.1 Centruroides sculpturatus | reverse complement strand
GAGCTCTTACGGTATACTTTAGTTGTTATTCGACCCTGTTGCAAGCTAATGTCAATATCAAGAAAATGCACGTTGGTGGAGCTCTGCTGTTCAGCCCTCAACGAGAGGCCATAAGCGTTACTATTGAAAGTTTCAGTGAATGCCGCCAAGTCCGGTTTTCTCTTCCAAACAATGAATACGTCATCCACGTATCTAGCGTATAATATAATGTCATCGTTAAAGTCAGGTAAGACTTGTTGTTCGAGGCGCCTGACCACCAATTCACATAATGTTCCTGATATGGGGCTACCCATAGGCACCCCTCTAGACTGCAGGAAAGTATTTCCCTCAAATACGAAAAAAGATGAGTGACATATGAGATGTGCCAACTCTAAGATGTCGGAAAGATGTTCAGAAGAGTCGTTGATATTTCAGATGAGAAAATCCCTTAACACAAAAACATGGCTCGATGCGGATGGATGGGAACATGGATTCAAAATCACAAACAGTGAAATATACGCCATCTAATTTGTTCAGTTGATTCACAGATTGAATGCACTTGACAGCTCAGATGGCGTATATTTCCTGTTTACAATAAAAAGTGTTTGTTGCATAAATCACTAAACAACTGGGCAATAAATTTTCTCAAGGATGCTCAGTTAAGTTGCTGATGACAATTTATCTCACTACCCTTTTGAAATTGCAACAGAAGATATGTTTGGTTTACAACTTACTTGCAACATTGTTGAACCCATTTGGGCAGGAGATTGTGTTACTATAACTCCTGAAGACTTTAAAGCTTGAATTTTTTCCAAGGCACCGCCTTTACCACCTGATATTATTGCACCAGCATGTCCCATTCTTCTACCTGGAGGAGCTGTCAGACCTGCAATAAATGAAATCACAGGCTTGGCACTAGCACCCTAAAATAAAACGAAATAAAATTAATATATACTGTTGGACCAATAGTGTCTCAAATGAACACACATAGCAAACAAAAAACTTGTAATTTATAAATAATCTTATATTATTAAAAACACCAAAATTAAAAATTATTCTTAAAATTAATAATGGATTAACATTTCTCATATACACAGAAAAAATATTTTCTCCATATATTATAATTACTGTGTAAAAGTTTTGTGAATACCATGTAAAATTTCAGTTCCAAATACATTATACTTTCTGCTAATGGACAGAAATAATTCTCTTAAAGATTTATCACACAATTGAAACCATTGTTGCCTTATTTACAACCTAATGATGTTGTAAATAAGGTAACAATGTTACCATTTAAAATTGAAATTCTGCACATAAAAGCTTTGTAAATACTTTATATGTAACCTATATTTATTTTCAAGGTGGCATATTTAATAAAATTTTATTCATCCAAAAAGTGATTAAAATTTTGTTAAATCTAGCTATCTATTTCAAACATAAAGTATAGTAATGTCAGATAATTAATGTTAATCAAAGTCACACTCTAGCTACTAATAAAACTATATTTTTATCTGCTTTTTAATAGAAACCTCCTACAAATCTACAAATAGCAACTAACTGCTTCGAACTTCTTTCATCCATCTTCAGTCTTCACAAACATAAAATAACACACAAATATATACAATTCATCAAATTCTAAGTTAAGCTATTTACAAAACTTTTATGTCTACAAAAGATTTTCTCTCAAAGGTTAGCAACAGACAGACAATCCTTCAAATATACATTAAAAATATTAACAAAATCCTAAAACTAACTAATCAAATGATACAGCTAGATTAATTTTGGGCTACAATAAGGTTAGTAATTAAAAAGATATTAAACAATTTGTATTAGAGGTAGATGGTTAAGCTGTCATCTCATTAAATTCAATAATTAAAAATAAATTTAATTTAGAATATTCTGGAAGAAAAGATTAGCCCAGCTACAACTGCTATCATGCAGATGCATGGTAGCAGGAGTTATAAAATATCCTAAAACTAACTAATCAAATGATACAGCCAGATTAATTTTGGGCTACAATAAGGTTAATAATTAAAAAGATATTAAGCAATTTGTATTAGAGGTAGATGGTTAAGCTGTCATCTCATATTAAATTCAATAATTATAAATAAATTTAATTTAGAATATTCTGTAAGAAAAGATTAGCCCAGAGCAAGACTCTAACCTACAACTGCTATCATGCAGAAGCATGGTAGCAGGAGTTATAGGTTAGTCTAGGTGGGAGTTGATTAGGTAACAGTACTAGTTATGTAGTGAGTGACCAGTATGATTATATCTAAATTAATTGGTTTGAAAGTGAAGATTAGATGGAGGTCTAGTTAACAAAACTGGTAACAAGTTTGGCCTGTGAATGGCTCATATGTAACTAAAAGTAACTGATGATTTATTACAAAATACAAAATTAACCCAGCGTGAATGAGGTGAGAAATTTTNAGTTCTTCGATAGATCCGAAGCATCTAAACTCCACGCAGTTTTCCTCCTGATGGCCAACGCCCAAAACGGAGTCCGATAGACTAAGTCCGAGTCTACACTTAGAAGAAGTGATATTTTTATATTTTGTGCACGAATTGATCTCCCATACGAAAGTAATATGAACTCTATCTACAAGGTGTCCTATATCTACAGAAACGAAGACGACAACTAACAGGTCGTATGTTTAGAATCATTTTGTGAGCTCTCTCTCTCTCGAACGCGCATTAGCATAGACTTAGTTGTAGTCTTTTGCTTGTCGCTAAATGGTTGGAATCGAAATTTTTGTATTCGTTTGTTTGAGATTTGTTAAATTTACTCTTGTTTTATTTTATAAGAATGTCTCCTCAATTTATTCCTAATCAGATCGTGAACGCGTGTTAATCCGCGTATAATAAGATTGATTAACTGGTGTCAAGGAATCCTAACGTTAGATATAGTCTTCGCTGCCTATATCCAATCAACATTTTAAATAGCTCTCCTATGAAATATTTAAGATCAGATCTAGTGATCTGCATCCTAGAGAACTAGTCTCACCGACTGGTGCCTGTAAGTGGCGTAGATTGAGCTCTGCGTCCTTGGCTAATCTCACACTAACCCATTTACGTAAATATGGCGGACGTGGCCTGATCGACATAGTTAACCTTCACTACAAACAAATACAGTCACTGCGAAAGTTTTTCTACAAGAAACAAGAAACATCACAGTTACATAAAACAGTAACTCTAGCAGACTCAAATAACACACCATTAAACTTACACTCACAACACACAGACATGACACAACATATAAAGAGCATAGACACCATCAAGCAATCGTGGGCTCGAAAGGCACTCCATGGCAGGCATCCTTATGATCCGGCCCAGGATTTTGTTGACAAAACTGCGTCAAACAGCTGGTTAGATCGGGGATGCCTTTTTGGGGAGACGGAAGGATTCATGATTGCCATACAGGATCAGGTCATAAATACTAAAAACTACAGAAAACACATACTCAAAGATACAACACTCACAAATGACACGTGCAAAAAATGCCACATCATGCCAGAAACTATACAACACATCACTTCTGGTTGCAAGCTCTTGGCACAGACAGATTACTTACATAGACACAATCAAGTAGCAAATATAATACACCGAAAGCTTGCAAAGAAACACAAATTGGCAGACATCCACGAACCATACTACAAGTATATTCCACAGA
>NW_019386694.1:233896-244753 GCF_000671375.1 Centruroides sculpturatus | reverse complement strand
TATATTATTGTTCAGTTATTTTCTTATTTTTCCGTTGTCAATTTTTTGAATTTGAACATATGTATTGTATTTAATAAAACGTTAGTTTTCAATAAACCTATCTCGGCGACAAGAAAGGTGTGTTGTGATAAGCTAATATAATATACAATAGAGCGTCGTTTATCCGAATCAATTGGGTACTGAAGTTGTTCGGATAACTTATTTTTTGGATAACCGATTTTGTACGAAAAAACCTAACGTATCTCGTGTTGAAATTTTTTTTCGTTGCGTGTTGCTTCAGGTTGAGTTTTCGTCGGTGTTCAGCCTAACGTAAACTTTTTAAAATAATAATCGTGGCTATTGTATCGTTAAAAATTATTTCTTTATTATTTACAAACAAAATAAATACATTGAAAAATATAAAAACAAAAAAAATTATNCCTACGCTGGTGTTGCTACAGCAGCAACACCTATGTAGGAAAAGGTCGGTAAACTAGTCGGAATGGTGTTTTTTGCAGTGTCCAATATTTTGTTGACTTTGCTATCAATGAGAGGACCGGCTTTCTCGGAAATCTCGTGTTGAATCCGATAGAGATTGAACAAAACAGGAGAACTAAAGACCGAAGTACTGCAAAGCAGTATAACCGAAAATCCCGAAAAACTCGTAAATGGAATGGCTTAGAAAAACGAAACAGGCAGAACAAAGAATCTTCTGGAGGAATGAATTACAAAAGGAAAACTGACTAGAAAAAACAGAAATATGAAAACCCAAAATGTTAACTAACACCGAAAAGCTATGATGACGGCTAGGAAGTTGAAACTGGCCTAGTAAATCTTAACTATAAACTTGCAATCCAAAAGGCTGAAGAAAATCTCAGATAACCCCGAAAAACGAAAGTACTACAATGCAGTAAAATCAAAAAATTCAGAATAACTCGAAAACTAGTTTAGTGAGAAAAACCAAAATTATAGCGGAAACTAAACACTTGAAATCCTCTCTAACTACAAAAAGAGAACTATGTATCTTAGATCTAAACTAAGACAAGACTGACTAATAGAAAAAACACCCTAAAAACAAAAAATTTACAAAAGTCAGCAAAAAAATAAATAAATAATTTGATACAGTGAAAGTTGAAAAAAAGTAAATTTAAATCGATTAAATGAAAGAAACTAACTGTTTCTGCCTGGCAAAGCCAAAACAGAAACTGAGCTAGCTAATTCTAACAGCTAAGATTTGTGGGTACCCAGACGAAGTTCGAACTCGAATAAACCGTGAAATTCTTGCGCGACACAAGATGTAAACAACGAGAGTCGGAACTGTTCGAGTATGTGTCAAACTATCTGTCAAGGTCTTAGCAGAAAAAAAACTCTAACTCGAGCGCTCATAAACAGGTAGATCTTTGACTCGCGTGCCTATAAAATGTTGGCCGAGATAAACCTTTTCGAACAAAAAAGGAGAATTTTTGATAGATGAAAGATGAAATTGATCGTTCTTAGACGTCAAAAAATGGTAAACAGCGGCCTGAGTTATGAGTGCAGATGTTATTGTTTTATAAACAGACAAAGAGGTATCAGATGGACACCTCGAATCGGATTTTTCCCGCCACCCGAAAAGGTTTCGTCTTGCACCTGGAGACAAAGGAGAGACCAATCGGGAAGCGTAGAATGCGACGAGGGACCAATCCGAAATGCGAATAGTGGGGGAAAAGCTATAAAAATCGGAACTTCACAGTCGAAGGAGAGTCTCCTCTGGATTAAGCCTACAGTTGTGCTTTATGTATAGTGTTGTGCTACCGCCGATCACCTAGGACGCCGCAGCTTAACACCGAACATCTGCATTGTCCAGCGATTCTTCTCGTCTGCCCGGGCTACGACCGATCACCCGAACTCTCACCATTTCATAGGAACAGCGAGATTTTGGAATTGTCCAATATCGATGTAAGCATGAATTCGAACAAATAAACGGGTTTTCTCTTGTAAAACACTTGTTATTCATTTGCCTCCTTCGCCACCACCCACATACGCGGTTTCCCTTAGCTCATTCTGACGCGAGATAAACTGTACCCCCCTTTCAGTCCGCGACCTTACAGACTAAGAAAAAAAAACACGTGGTAATGAAAAATCTAGCCTACGGAAAACGAAAAACTGACTCAAGATCTAAGCAGCAACACAAATACTGACTGAAATGACAAAATACAGCAGGAAAAAACACTCAATAGAGCCCAAGAAAAACAAAAGTAAACTTCTCCAAAAGCTTACCAACACAGACAAGAAGCAGGCAGAGAGACTTTATTAAGTAAAGACAGACAAACAAACAGACAGACGACAATAGGAATTTATAAGTCTACAATTTTACAAATTGCGGTCCAATAACTGACGTAAAGCTATAAGAGTAAAGGTCGGATATTACACTTCTTTTCCAACAGATGTTTCTCAACGAACAAATTTGGTCCAGTGTTTCAGAAATTCATTATATCGGGGTTCGTACAATCGACAGTAATAGAACTATATTTTATTCTCATAATTTTTTATTATTATAATGTTCATGTAATGCTACTTATTATGCTTCTGACGATAAATTATGTTAATTTTACACCGTTTTATGATAACTTTGCTTTATCGAATAGCAAACACATATAATGCAATTTACCAATTAGTTGAGTAAATATTCTTTTATATAACGGGATAGACATAATATATAGGCATTACATTTATAAAGACATCTAAATTTCTAATTGGAGAAAATTGGATAAATCTGTTCAGCTTCTGATTTGATTTCATTCTGGTACTCGATTTGGAGTCACGATTACTGCTTTTGTTACTAGATTCACGTTTCCAGAATAAAAATAATCACAAATAAAGCAGAAATTTCAAAACGTAAATGTAAAGTAGTTTTATCTCAATGATATTCTCAGTATCTTAGAAAACTTCGAACACGTGTAGAAAAGAACCATGATTTTCTGTTTGCAATTATATTATCAGTAGTAGGAAAAAAAATGAAGCATTGTCCATTGTACTTATACGATCCTATTTTCTCTTCTATAAAAGTATATGGAATAGATTTACTGGATTCCTGCGAATGTCTCCAGCAGAAAAACAAGACGAAAACAAAATATTTTCTGTCCACGTGTTTTAAATTTTATGCAAATTTTCTCGAAATATATCTCTGGCTGAATACGCTCGAATATTTTCTGCAGATTCTAATACCAGACTACTATTGTCTTCGATTAATAAAAATGTATAATGAACATTCGACTCTAGCTTCGTTAACTCTTCTATTTATTGCAGTGTATATTGCACTACAGTTTAGCATTATCAAAAGGAAGTCATTGGATTTACATTACTCGAAATTTAATTACGAAGAAGAATACAAAATTGCAAATCGTATACAAATGTTATTAGTTGCAAGTTTGTCTTTGCTCTTCTTTGTATTCTTAATAATTAACTTATCGTCCACGATAATATTCTATGCAGAAATAAAGATACAAAACGGAAGCGATTTTGAAGCAACGACATGTTCTATTAATCAAACAATATGGCTAGTGTATGTAGTAGAACATATCGCATCTCTCCTATTAATTTTTGGTTTATGTATATTTGTATGGTCGAAAAGATTTGCGAATTTATCTCGAGAATTACAAGAGACAAACATTCGAATGAAATTGTTGAAAACTCGATTACAAATCATTATGGAAAAACACACGGAACTGTGGGAAACTTATCAAATGATCAACGAAACATTTTATTGGCTGATTCCCTTAAATTATACTTATTTCCTTTATATTTCCTGCTTCTTCACTTATGGAACTATATTTGGGCAAATAAATTTCAATATTCGAATATTTATTGGAATTTATTCTTTAATGTTCGGATTCGGACTGATTCTTGTAGCCTGGTTATTATCAAATGCAACGATATCGGTGAGTATTTCAAAGAATATTTTGAAATATAAAAAATAGCAAGTAATTAATGGGTTAAAAACCATTTAATATTTCTGCTTATTTCGTTAATTATCAAACCAGAATTTATAAGTAGCTTTTAATAAATATTGTTAGAACGCAATTGTGCTGTTAGGTTTTTTAGAAACTATTTTTATTATTTAAGTAAAATGTAATTGGCTGTAATGTAAACATGGGCAAAGAAGAAAACGCGTTTGAAAATATGCATGAAAGTAGTCAACGTCAGTAACAGCTGATGTTATATTAACACATGACAGCATTGCATATTTTATAGTAGCGAAGTAATTTGAGAAATACGAGGTAAAACTTGTAAATGCTAATAAGGAATGACGTGTTTGTTAAATCCTATTTTTTTCGACATATGACACCCTTTCATCTCTTCATGCTCTTCACTTTCCACAACCAAAATTTAATAGTTTCAATGCTTCTTATAGACAAGCTATCATGACAAATTTTGTTTTTTAATCTTTAGTCCATTCTGAGATACTACAACAAATAGACGCCAACACACAAACACACATCGACGAATTCTATTACAATTATGTTTTGGCTTTTTTTTAGTTCAGGGGTCTGAAAACGTGGAGATTTGCCAAAACAAAAATACGGAAGATCAAATTTGACAATATCCCATTACTTTCCTCCGTTATGTATAGATAACATCCAGGAATGTAAAAGCTTAAGAACAATAGATTAATATGTTGCTCAACTGTTCTTGGAATCTAGTAATAAGTTCGCAGCCGTTCATAAAGCCGAAAATTTTTCATACACTAGAATATATATAGTTCTATGATTTCCCCAATGAGGCATTGTGTGTTTTGACGAATTTATGATGGGCTTAACATCTAGAATGATCGCCCTGTCTATTCGAAATATGTCTTAAAGACAAAGTAAGAAAAATTAATGATTGTTACGAATAAATAATTCTGGAGGAATGTTAATTTTTATGATTTGAGAAAACGACCCAAAACCGAAATTAAAGTTAAAAATCTATACGTGGTCATCTGTGATACACGTAAACACGTCACTAAACACTACTTTTAGTTAACAAATTTTTTTACTGTTCAGTATTTAATTTTGTGTCACTTGATTACATAAGTAAACGTATTCAGGAATTAATCTGATTGTTTCGTTGAAAATTTCCTGAAGGCTGTTTACGTGAACAAATCAAATTATTTCTTGAAATTAATCTAAGCAACATTTTTCGAATTTTGCGTAAATATACGAGTCGGAGGAAATAGTGGAGGCAACTGCCTTTCTAATTCGCAAAGTAAAAAATTCAACATCGAGTTGCGTAGCTTTCCAGGCAAAAACGTTTAAATTTGCATGTAGCGTCATCTGTTTCTTAAAACTAATGTGTTCTTACTTACGTTTAATTAATTATTCACAATAATTTCTTATGACAAATATTTTTTAAACATCTTTTAAAATTTGCATGATACTGTAAATGCGTTCATTATTTCATGATTACCTTAAAATTTTAGATCTACGACGATTACAGTTCCATTGTAAAACTATCTTCTGCTGATCTGTCTCCAGAATTCAAGTTTAAGGTGAATTTATAAACTTCGTTGGTATTCCATGGTAGGACTAAAATAATACGAAGTTTATTATAATATTTTATACTTTTGCACAGATAACTGGTTTCATGAAAAGATTTAAGGGCATGCCAATGGGAATTTCTGTTGCCGATTTCTTCTTTATAAAGCGAAACTTTTTGATAAGAGTAAGTAGATTTACTATAATTGTTTAATAGATTTTCACTAAATAACTTTCTTGTTGTTGTAGGTGGTGAGTGCATTGTATTCCATTTTCTCCTCTTTGGTAGAATTGAGTGGAGTGATGGCAAAAAACAAGAAATGTTCAAGCAGCCTTTCTGTATTTAATAATACTATTAGTTCTTATATATAGGTTACTAAACTTTTAGAATAGTTTTCAGAGGATGCCGCATTACCAAATATTTCAGATTATTTAGATTCTGTCCATCAGTGGGAGAGGTAGTAAAATTGTGAGATCACGACTTGTCAATCTGCTGGCGGCGTGTTTTTCGGGTTTCATTCATATTAGTAACACTGAAATAGAGTCTAGTTTCTCATGATGGTACTAATGGGGATATTCCTTTTCGCGGTATCGCCCATGTGTCGCGTTGCCATGAACAAGTCAGGGGCAGATGCTGGAATTTTATTCAGATGCCACTTCATATTAATATCTATATCCTCCGCGCTGTAGTTGTACTACGGAAAACTTTTTTCTATTTGACATTTGAAGATTTCAGGTAGTGTGTACGTACCCTCCGCACACCCATGAATCTTGTCGGCCGAATAGCCGAGCTGTCAAGGTGGAAACATACCGCTTTGTAATACGCGGAATCGAGTCTGGACTGCTCGAAAAATTCCTAGGAATTTTCGGGGGATGGTTCGTATGGATATGTTGAGCCTCGTCCCTCATAACCCGGCCAAACCCATACTAAGCTTGCTAAAAACAGGCTCTCTTAGTGACAACAACCAGAGAGTTAAAAATACTTCTGGATCCACCCGACATATAAACCAAATCTTACTGGGATTAATACTATATTTAAAAATGGCCGTTTGATTAATTTTACGATTAACAGATGAGGCATTTCGAGTGACATTTGAAAATTATTTGTTTAAGGATACAATTATTGTCTTTTGAATTGTAAATTTTCAAAATTTACTTGGCACATATAAATATTTATGTTTTAATGTAATTCACTTCTATTTGAAGATAGTAGCAAATTCCGGTTAGATGGAATAATTGTAAACTTATTTCCATTGCTATTTTGTAGGATCACGGTCTTATTTGAGGTTAGATATTATCCTAAGAGACGTTATGTGGCCCAGGCCATAATATTGCAGTGTGACGTTAAGAAAATAGAAAATGTGTTATAGTTTTCAGGTAATCGTATCTGGTAATGTTTCAAAATGATGAAACTCTATTGGTACATTGTTATCTTACTCGAAACCACAGCGCCGCGCAAATTATATTTGTCTTGTCTGTATTTACAAATTATTGTTTACACATTTCACATTTCCTGGCTTTTACTGTGCATATTCTTGTCTTCTATGTAAAGACAGTAGATGATTGTATTTGGTATAAATAAATTTGCGTGTTTTGAAACTTTAATAAAACTTTTATATATTTTTATTTATTATTCAATGGTGAAATGCAATTTCGACACCAGGCGTGAGTTAGTGGTTAGTGAATTCTCATAACGAAGATATTCATTTATTCTGGCGCTTCTCTAAACAGTAAATTTTCGTCATTTCGACATTCAAGGGAGCAAATATCGGAGAAAAGGTGACCAGCCAGAATCTCCATATTAGAGAAGAAAGAAAGAAAGAAAGAAAGGGAGCAAATAATTCGAATTATTTGAACTTTTTTTCTAATTTTCGAACGAAATTAAGACATTATCTTAATTTTATTCGAGATTTACGAGAAAAACTAAGATTCGCTGGGCTCCTGTACATTAAATCACATGGGACACGTGAACCCTTTCTCGTGGGGTTGCCCTATCCTTAAAAAATTTGTAACTCTTTTTCATCACAGAAAACTTTTTACCGATGATGAAATAAAAATTACAATATTTGCCATTAACCGAAAATTTGTTCTAACGAATCGTGATTGTTTGTTCGAGTAACGAGGTACCGTTGTGTTTGATTAACGCGATTGTGATATAAGCAGTATCATCCATAAATTAATAAGTTTGTATTACTAGGCAATCAATGAAAAAATGTACGAAAATTAACAGAAAAATTTTACTTGGCAACCAGGATGGTATAGCTTCATTGAATCAATGTCAATATTGATCCTTCTGATGGTGTCTAAATAAATACCAGTTGGGTCACGTGGTGTCTTATGAAACGAATTTTTATTTTAAAATAGTAAAATTATCGGCATTACATCGAAATCTAAGATAATATTTTTGATTTTGCATATTGTTTCTTTTCTAATGGTGTAAAACAATCGTTGTTTTAAGAGCGTTTTATTTTCACTGATGTTTCATGTATAGAAAAGAATGGAATCTTCTCAAATATGGTGCACCGAGTTATTTGTAAAATTTTACTTTTTAGACCCTTGAACCTATAAAAATCAAAAATAAAAATTGTTGTGTAAGTGTATAATACAAATCCGTGTTTGAACTTTCCGATACAAAAGATAACATTAGAATGAATGAATTCACTTCACATTTTTTAAATTTCATTGTTATCTAATAATTTTATTTATTAGATAACAAAAGCACTTTCATTTATAAAGTGAAATAATTCAAATCGACTGATGTATGACATAACGCGTGTCACGTATTTATTGCGAGTATGCATTGTTTGAATGCTTTGTTGATTGTTTTTATTGATGGCGGCTGTTTTGAGTGTTGTTCTCCAGTGCTGCATAGTATTTTGAAAGAATGCAATGAGTGATGGATGTATTTTGTACATGTGTAGAATATGTAGCAGCCAACTGTGTGGAACACTGNCTTTTTTAAAAGTTTAAAATTTCTGCTTTACTTGTGAATATTTTTATTCTTAAAACGTGAATCTAGCAGCAAAAGCACTAATTATGGTACTAAGGCCAGTATAAGGACAAGATAAAATCAGAAGCTGAACAGATTTTACGCAATTTTCTACAATTAGAAATTTAAATGCCTTTATATATGTACACCAATCAGGAAAAGTATGCGTATCTTGTTATGTAAAGGAATATTTACTCAAATAATTGATAGACTGCATTGTATTTGTTTACTCTTAGATAAAGCAGACTTATTTATTTTACGTAAAAGAGCAAACGATTGTCATAATTTATTGTTAGAAACATAATTAGTACATCACGTAAATTTCGTAAATACGTAGTAAATGTCTTCATANCTTTTTTAAAAGTTTAAAATTTCTGCTTTACTTGTGAATATTTTTATTCTTAAAACGTGAATCTAGCAGCAAAAGCACTAATTATGGTACTAAGGCCAGTATAAGGACAAGATAAAATCAGAAGCTGAACAGATTTTACGCAATTTTCTACAATTAGAAAATTAAATGCCTTTATATATGTACACCAATCAGGAAAAGTATGCGTATCTTGTTATGTAAAGGAATATTTACTCAAATAATTGTTAGACTGCATTGTATTTGTTTACTCTTAGATAAAGCAGACTTATCTATCTTACGTAAAAGAGCAAACGATTGTCATAATTTATTGTTAGAAACATAATTAGTACATCACGTAAATTTCGTAAATACGTAGTAAATGTCTTCATANTTACTCAAATAATTGATAGACTGCATTGTATTTGTTTACTCTTAGATAAAGCAGACTTATTTATTTTACGTAAAAGAGCAAACGATTGTCATAATTTATTGTTAGAAACATAATTAGTACATCACGTAAATTTCGTAAATACGTAGTAAATGTCTTCATAAATGTAATGCCTATATATTATGCTTATGCTGTTATATAAAGGAATATTTACTCAACTAATTGGTAAGTTGTATTATATATGTGTTTGCTATTCGATAAGGCAAAGTTATCATAAAAGGGTGTAAAATTAACATAATTTATCGTCAGAAGCATAATTAGTAGCATTACACGAACATTATAATAATAAATAATTATGAGAAGAAAATATAGTTCTATTACTGTCGATTGTACGAACCCCGATATAATAGAGAGGTTGAGGCGCACGTATTTAGCCCAAAACGTGTACGGGTAACGGGTGANGTTTGTTTTATATTTATTTACTTTAAATTTATTCTTTTGGGATATATGTTTTATATCTTGGATTACGGAATTTATTAATTTAGTTTTCTTATCCTTTTTTATCGGCAAGTCTTTTATACTTTTGTCTATACTTGCTATTAGATCCATAGTTATTTTCTCAATAGGTATATTAAAATCAATTCCTAATGTTAGGAATTGTTTTATGTAAGTGGGGATTTGTATGTTAGTTTTATTAACAATTAAATTATTTATCCACATATTTTTCATTTTAGGGACCGGATACTTAAATAATTTATGTAATTTAAGATCTTTTCTATATTTGTATCCATTTGCAATACCTTTGTGTGGGTTTTCTTTGTAACTATGTTGTTGTAATAATTTTCTTAGTTGGTATTTTAAATTATTCCATTTTTTAACTTTACTCCTAATTACAGATTTTATTATCTTTCTTTCTATCTTCCAAATCATATGTTTGGGGATTATATTCCGTATACTTCTTTTTAACTTTAAGGATTTTGGTGTGTGTTCTTCCCTCAAGAAGCACCTGAAGTAGTTTATGTCATGCTGTAACATCTCCACTTTCCAACGGATAAATACAGCTATAACCAGAATATTCAACCTTTTTGTTGTTCTGTAAGAATGTCGTGTTCTTCAACATGTTTGTATATTTTGTTTGTGATACAGGATGTCAATAATTTGTAGAGTGTTGGAAGACATGTAATTTGTCTGTATTGTTTGGGGTCTGTGGTTTTGTTGTTTTTAGGTTTCATGTAGGTGATGCCCCGAGTAAGAAATTTTGGCGTGTCTTGTGGATTGACGATGATGTGTGTTAGATGTTTAGCTAGTTCCTGGTGCAGTGATGTAAACTTTTTGTACCAGAAATTGTGAATGTTTTCTACACCAGGTGTCTTCCAGTTGCATGTTCTGTTAACAGCATAGCGGATGTCGTGTATGTTTATTTAAGCACAGGGCATAGTTGGTATGTTGTGCAAGTTTCTGTTCTCCTCCTTGATCCAGCCTGCATCAGCATTATGTGTAACAGCATTGGATCAAAGAGAAGACCAATAAGTTGTGAGTTGTTCTTTTGTGTTGTGCCACTGTGTTGTGTATCAGTGTTTGTTTTGGTACTGATTTGTCTGTAGAAAAGTTTTTCGTTGTTTGTGAATAATTTATTTTGTTGTTTTCGTAGTGTACA
>NW_019386694.1:228172-233779 GCF_000671375.1 Centruroides sculpturatus | reverse complement strand
GATTTTTGTATTAAAGTTTTTTTAATTGATTGATGATTGATTCAATCAACTAATTTGTTGATTGTATTAACTTGATTCTTTAGATATTGAAAATTAAATAAATAACATTATGTTAATTTAAGCGTACAGAAACGTTGCTGTTGTTCCAGCATAAATTTTATTTTCACTTTACGGAGTGCCTAGTAGGTAATGTGCAGATTAACGAATTTCGAGCTTTAGCGGTAACATATACACCACGAATATTCCAAAAATAAATTCGTATCAATGAGACCAATATAACTTACACGTTCTATTAGTCTGTAAGCAAAGTAATTTATTTGAAATTTATATTATTCACTAAAGAAACGATAAATTTTAACTATTTTATTTAATTATTCCTTTCGTGTATGAAATATATTAAATTTAAAAAAATATTCAAAATAAGTACGAAAATTTGTGCAAAAAGTAAAATCTTAATTAATTTATATTTAAAGTTAAGCTGAAAAACCCAATCGTTTGGATTAATTAATTAAATGTAAATTTTACAAAAACGTTTTAATCCCATTTCCTTTAATTTGTATTCGAATAATTTGACTTATTTTATTTTATAAAAATAATAATTAAAGTCGTAAAATTTTATAAAATCGAATGACCGGTTTTGTCATTCCGTCGTCATTTTATATAAAGGAAGAGGATGAGAAACGAACGAAAACGTTCGAAAATTGAAAATATCTTCGCATCTTAAATTAATAACGTCCATTTATACGACATTGCTTAACCGAACTTTAATAAGAGAGGGTTCGAATTTATCACAGTTCTCGAGTCAAGAATTTGTAATCGACCGAGCTATTTCGGTTGATTACAAATTCCCGATACCAGAACGGGACATATTAGAAACTAGTCTAAAACACAGGTTTGACCTTATGTACGGTCATATAAGTGTTTCAGATTAGTTACCGGCCTTTTCGGGTGGTACACGTTGGCGTTTTTAATGTACTTTCGACCTTATTTAATCGCTTTGACAGAAAATACACTTTAACTTTTGTCTCGTTATGTGAAGCACCATACAATATTGCAGTCGTTCTGCTTCTAAATGAAACTAAACGCCCAAATTTTTAAATAATACATTCTGCGAAATATTAAAAATTAGAAAATTTTTAATTGTTACTTTATTTTCGAATTTTGTAAGCGTAAAATAAGATACAAGAATCTTTGATTATGATATTACGCAGAAAGAATGAATACTTTTCCAACTGTTTTATTTACTGAACTGTAGAAAAAGAGGACCTGCGTTTCGATTTCAGAAAACCATTCCCGTTTTCCACAACGTCCATCAAGATGTTGTATTTTTACTATTTTCATTAAATTTTCATTTATTAAAAATAACTTTACAAAACATATTGTTTACATCCACAAAATAAAACGTTTTAAACACAATTCAAAAATTACAATGAAAATTATACTTCAAAATTTATTGTTTTTAAGTTTAATATGTGGGTTTACATTTTATTGAATATATTTTCAAACAAATCCAACAACGCGATCATTTTCATCCATTTTTATTTTTTCGTTTCCTTCATAGAAAATATCATTTATAATTCTTATGACGTTTAATAATATGATCCTTTAAACTAGCTTGAAAACGAAACTTTTCTGAGCAATAATCACACGAGAATGGCTTTTCTCCGGTGTGAAGACGAAGATGTCCTATCAGACTTTCTTTTCGCGTAAAACTCCGTTTACAATGATCACAGGAAAAGGGTTTCTCTCCGGTATGAATCTTGACGTGTTTACTCAAATTGCTGGAATAGTTGAACTGACGATTACAGAATTGGCAAGACAGGAGCCCTTCACCAGTGTGAAACATTCGATGATATCTTAATCCTTTCTTCGAAACGAATTCTTTCTGGCAACTGCCACATCGATACTTCCCATTTCTTGTTTCATTACGAAAAAATCTGTGAAATATAAATGAAGATATCTAAACTCTCGATGTATTATTTCAATCAAATATATAAAAATGTAAATTCGAGTGCACTATTTTATAAAGTATTGTTAAAACTTGTGTTTGCAGATAGAAAAGTAATTTGCATTTTTCTCACAAGTTTTCCTTAAACTAAAATTAACGGGATACAATCTATTGCGATTGCCTCACACTACATATACGAACTTCTTTCCGGCGCTTACAATTGTTACCAGCGATCACAAATTATATAATTTATAGATAGAAATATATTTTTCTAGAAACAATTTATACGAAGAATATTATTAAAAAATTATTGGAAAATAATCTCAAAGTATCTTCATTCAATTTCCACTTTTCCTTCATTTGCAAAAAAAATGTTTTCTTCTGTGTCGTTTTCTCGTATCATTTCTCGCCATCACTTTAATTTAATCTTCCGTAAACAGAAGCCGTACGAACTAATTCTTCGAATTGTCTTGCGTTTTACGGGAAACAATTCGTCAGTTATTACACGGGTGTTTCTATTGGTCGGCTGTGGATCTGAAATAAAAAGTTCTCTATGTCATAACATATGAGAAAAACGTAAATTATTTGTTTCTTAATAAAATTAGATAATTTAAAATTACAGCTTCAGCCAGGAAATCTGTAAGAAGGAACGAATTCCAGTCAATTTTAATATAGAAGAATACGTATAAATAAGTTTGAAATAAATCGTAAATAATAAAATAAAGTGATATTAAGTACAACATTCAAAGTAATTTATCGGCGACGTTTAGAAACAAGTAGATCGAGTGTTAATGTGTTTTAGGAAAGCTACTTCCCTTTCAGTTAAACGTTTTACCGCTTTCATTTCGGAATTAAAAGTTATATAAGCAAATGTTTCTTGTAAAATATGTATTTAAATATACCTTCTGAGAAGAAGTAAAAATCTACTTATATTTTCTTTTGACGAAGGTAGAATTTTTCTTACGGAGTCCCTATGGAGGCACTTTTGGAATCTCGACAGCACGAGTCTTAAGAGTAGTTATAGATGTGGAAATCGTCTAAAATTATAACGTCATGTACAGTACTAGGTAAGATTTACCCTCCGAATGAGGGGGTAGCCACCCCCCCAACGGGTAGCCCTCCCCCGTACGAACAATAAAAATATGAAGTATTGTCCGTTGTACTTATACGGTNATAATAATAAGCGCAGAGCCCCAAACGGTCAGGAGTTGAAAGTTGAAATTTTGTACACAATTAGAATATGTAATGAGAATGCATACTAAAAACAAATTTTGGAAATTTTCCCGGAGAGAGAAAAGGAGAGAATTACGGATTATTCTGAAGAACCTAGCTTCTACTGTATTATTTTATATACTTTTTTGTTTTTTTTTGTTTCTGAGTTTTTGCGGGAAATCGAACATATTTTTAAACTTATCTAAAAAATTTCTAATAACTCTGAAAAAAGGAAAAACTTCACTTTTGCACGCAGTGTAAACGGGTAAGATCGATTATATAACTATAAAAGTTACCGAACGTAAGGGTTTATCACACCGAATGACCAATCTAACACATATTAAAAGTTCGTTATTCCTATACTGTACACGATTTTAAAAATGTGTTAAAATAAGTACTCAGTGTGATAAACTCTTACCTAAGATAATATAGTACAGGATTTAGAAGTACGAAACAAACTTAATCTTTGCTGCTGTTATTTTTTGTCCGAGCAACGCTAAGCTCATCTGCTATTATAGTACAAATTCCAATAACCTTCGATTTATTTACAGAACGGATCCATAGTTTTAAACTACTTTTGCTCTGTAGGCACTAAGAGGGCTTCTTTTTAAGTAGGCCTTTTTGGGCTTTGCCGGGTGATATGGGACAAGGCAAGACATATTTTCCAGACAGAAAACCTTCCGAAAAATTTCTGGAGATTTTTCGATCCGTCCGGATTCGATCCTGGCTCCCCAGAACAGTAGGATATGCCCTTGACAGTTCGGCAGTCCAGCAGACAGGATTCTGAGGAGTGCCAAGTGTGCGTACGCACTCCCTGAAATCTTCAAATTTCAAGTAGAAAAGAGTTCTCCATAGCACAACTACAGAGCAGAGAATATAGATATTGATATGAAGCGCCATCTAAATTAAATTCCAGCATCTGCCCCTGATTTGTTTATGGCAAACACGACACGTGGGGGATCCTGCGAAAAGGAATGTCCTTATTAGTACCTTTATGAGAAACTAGACTCTATTTCAGTGTTGCTAAGGTGAACGAAATCTGGATAACTCGTGGCCAGCCGGTTGCTGAGTCCCGAATTTACGATTTTATCCACTCGCAACTCACTAATCAACAGAATTCTAAATTGCCTGAAATGTTTGGAAATGCGGCACCTTCTGAAAACTATTGTAAAAGTTTAGTAACCAATAAAATAAGAACTAATAATTAGTGTTATTAAATACAGAAAAACTGCTTGAACATTTCTTGTTTTTTGCCATCACTCCACTCAATTGTACCAAAGAGGAGAAAATGGAATACAATGCACTCACCACCTACAACAACAAGAAAGTTATTTAGTTAAAATCTATTAAACAATTATAGTAAATCTACTTACTCTTATCAAAAAGTTTCTCTTTATAAAGAAGAAATCGGCAACAGAGATTCCCATAGGCATGCCTTTAAATCGTTTCATGAAACCAGTTATCTGTGCAGAAGAATGAAATATTATTATTAACTTCGTATGATTTTAGTTCTACAATGCAATACTAATAAAGTGCATAAAGTCACCTTGAATTTGAATTGTAAGTACAAATCAGCAGAACATAATTTTACAATAGAACTGAAATCGTCGTAAATCTAAAATTTTAATGTAATCAATCATGAAATAATGAACACATTTATTATATCTTGCAAATTTTAAAAGGTGTTTAAGAAATATTCGTTAAAAGAAATTATTGTAAATAATTAATTAAATGTAAGCTTTCAGTAAAAACACATTACTTTTACGAACCATATTTAAACGATTTTGTGTGGAAAGCTTCGCAACTCATAAAAATTTTTTTCCTCGAATTGAGAAGGCAGTTGCTTTCTTATTTCTTCGAACCGTAAATTTATGCAAATTCCGAAAAATGCTGATCATTGTAGTTCTAATGGACAAAGCAATTTTTTCATTCGCAATTAAATACGAAAAAAACTGCTTGAACACCCGTCCCTATAGTTGATAAACATAAACTTTTACCTTATGTTTCTGAAATTACCTAGCTACTACAGTAATACCCCGAACTTACACGATAGGTCGGACCGAGCGGCAACCAAGCGGAGTATAATTTCGCATATAAATACAGTAGATACAAAAAATTTTTAATTGGGGCCGGAGACTAAAGAAAACAATAATTTAGAAAAAAATGTTTAATAAAATCTTAGATAATACATATGTATAACAAATTAGGCCTATATTATTTTACAATTTTTCACATTTACTTAATTATTACGCCATAATTTTAACATTGTTTCCATCTTAGCGATAATACCGTGACGTTTACGAATGACGCTCGAATTTAAAGATTGAGCATTTTGCACAGCTTCGAGAATTTTTTCTTTGCCTTTTATAATTGTTCTGACCGACAATTCCGGTAGATCAAACTTCTTTGCCAATTCACAAATTTTCATTTTTGTATCGAAGTCTTTA